>NW_027530019.1:2573958-2585374 GCF_008692635.1 Crocuta crocuta
GCGAGGCGGGCCCTGGGACCCAGACCGGCCTCCCTGGGGGAGCGGGATTAGGGGTGCTGGGCCGCGGGCCGCAGCCAGGTCTGCGCCCGGGATGGGCCCCCTGGTTCCAGGGCGTCAGGCGAGGCGTGGTTTGCGGCCCGGAGCCCCCGGTTGCGCGGCTGTGGGCCCCGAGCCGGGCTGCCCTCGGAGGCGCCGGACACCTTGCAGAGACCCGCCCGCTTAGCGGAGACCGTTCCGCCTCTGGGCGGGGGCGCCTGGTGGTAGCCGCCTCTGGCCGCCGCTCCAACCTCGTAGGGTCTTGGGATGAGTTCTCTCCATCACCTGCCTGGAAGATGCGAACTGACTGCATTCCTGCCGGGGCTGAGAGCCCCGGGGAACCGGGTGGGGTGGGGTGTCAGCGGTAGCAAGCGCAGCGAGCCCTTGTGGGCGCGGCCTAGGGTAAACTCCTGTTCTGTTTTTTAATCATTTGGCTGTCTCCATCGCTGTTGTTTCTTTTCTCAGTTTTGTTTTTCCAAGGAACCAGACTCTTGAGTTAAAACCTAATTTTTCCAATCTGCCCCCTTTCCTTGGGAGTGGAGAACCGGGTGGGGGAAGGAAAGCAGAGGAGCCTACCAAATCCTACCGTTTACTTCACTTAAGGCTGTTTAAGAAGCTTTTGAATGGATGCAGTACGATTGGCATGAAAGAGCAACAGCAATCTTAAACAACGTACTTATTGACCACTACCGTTAATTCAGAACCGGCTTCGTGATTTTTGTGAGGGAGCAGTTAAGTAACCAGGTAAACTGACTCTTGGCGGGATCAGCTTCCCTTTACTCTGTCAGATGGTTTGTCCTCAGCAGTTTGGGCTCAGAGCCAGGCTTGGGGTAGTGGCATTATCTGATTATTTTTTCAGCTCCCAGGATGGCAGCTCCCCTTTGCTGAGCACAGCCTCCCCATGGTACCCTCAGGCACAGCTGTACATCTGCTCCTACGCCTCCTATAAAAGGCCAGCCCTTTTATATTGTTTGGAAAAGAAACATGCGGTTCATGCTGGGTCGTTTAGCACCTGATTCCTTTCTTGATAGAAGCAGATGACTGTGTGCTGTGCTTTTTTTATAAGGGCCTCCTTCAGAGACACGCTAAACCCCTATATCATTTAGGGATGTGTCCAGCTACAATGAACTATAGACCCCAAATAAAGTAGCTAAGCAGATTGGGAGCTGTTTTCCTTGTGTAACAGGAACAAGGGTAGGTGACCACCAGCTTTGGTTCAGCAGCTCAGGGTGCCATCGGGGACCCACCCTCCAGTCTTTCTTCTCCACCACCACCCTGAGAACACTGGCATTTGCCCCCATGATTACTGTAGGAACGACCACAGCTCCAAACATCACCTCTGTATCCAGGGCCACCAGCCTCTTTTTCTCCTTCTTATCAGGAAAGCAAAAGTTTTCCCCAAATCCTCCCTTCTTCCAACAGATTTTGTACTTTATTGGCCAGAAGTAGGTTACATCGCTACCACAAGGGAGTCTGGGAAAGGAAGAACTGAGTTGGGCACATTGTCATCCCCAAATAAAGTTGGGTTCCTGTTATTAGGAAGCAGTAGGGAATGGAAATTGGGAGGCAGTGGACAGAGTCTGCCTCATTTCCCTCTGCAAATCCCTACATTCTGCAGATGATGTCGATGATGCTGTACGTGTGGTGTTAGTGCTTCTGAGGTAGGTCGTCTGACTTCTGCATTTTACAGATGAGGAAACTGAGCACTGCAGTCAGTGGGTGGTGGCACTAAGACTCCAGCCCAGACAGCCAGAACTCCAGCCCAGCCTCACTTCAGCTTTTTGGGCTCTGTGCAGAGGAGATTCTCCAGAAACTCTCTTGATCAACAGTGAAGACAGCCCACTAGGAATCTGTTAGCCTTTTCTGTGACTTGGGAAATGACCTTAAGGCAGAGAGCTCTTCAAGGTAGAGTTTTTCAGCAAAGACCCATGTCCTGCCAAGGATGCAGTACCCTCAGAGGCCAGAGCCAACTTTTGGAACCACAGTGGAAAAATCTACCCCCACCTGCATATAAGTTAGAATCTTAGAATTCCAAAAGACCAGAAGTCATATGGCCATGTTCCCCTTTACTCCCCCTGAAGCTTCCACGTCGCTTCTCCTGTACTCCTGTATAAAACCTTTTCTCCTTGGAAGTTCCTGTCATTCAACTGACATCTGTTTTCCCCTCCTCCATGCTGCTGCCTGCTGGCCTCCCAGCCAGGCTGCCTCATTTCTTAAGGACTTTGTTTGGCACATGGCTTGAGACTTCCTTGCCTCCGCCCTGCTCCATTCCTGGTGTCTTCACAAGGGCGATCGTCCTAACATGCTGGCCTCTCTCTCCCTCTCCATCACAGTCTCCTGGATCCCTTTGGAACTCAGAGCTGCTCCTCCTCTTCTGACCAGCCCTCCCCACCCCCCCCAAACACACACCCAGAGATCTCCATGATCTAGATCACTAGACTCTTCTCTCTTCCAATCTCTCAGCCTCTTAATGAGCCTGCCATTCTTGCATTTGGGTAGTGTTAGATAGATGGCCCTGTAGCCCGTGCTCCAGCTCCAGAAGCCTTTTCAGGCCACAAGCTAAGATGACCAAGTCATCCTGGTTTGCCTGGGACTCTCAGTTTTAAAATGGACAGTCCTGCATTCTGGAAAACTTTAGTCCCGGGCAAACTGGGACAGTTGATCAGCCTTCTGTTAGCTCTGACTTGCCCAAATTCTTGCCTAAAAACACAACAAAATAGTAGAGCATGAACTTGGAGGAAAAGCAAACCGTACCCAACTCTGCACCCTCACTTCTTCAGCTCCTCTCCTTTGATCCTCAGACCAGCATCCGTACTGTTGAGCCCTCGTCCCCAAGTCAGACCCTTGGCTAACATTACATAGAGGAAGTGGCTGATACGGTTGGCTCAAGGGGAAGTCTGGCTACATCAGACTTCAGAGCCCCAGCCCTAGTGCCTCTGCCTTTCCCCATCCTTCCCTAGAGCTTCTTCCTTCTCCCAGATGTTTCCCCTTATTGCCTTCTGCTTACCTTCTTTCATGGGTAAGTGCTCCCTTGCTTGATTCTAAGACATTTTAAAATCATGAGGTATAATATTTAGCTTGTATTAGTTTCCTATTGATGTTATACAAATTTCCCGGAACATGGCTTAAAGCAACATACATTTATTCTCTTATAGTTCTGGAAGTCAGAGGTCTAAACTGGGTCAGTCGGACTTTATTCCTTCTGGAAGCTGTAGGGGAGAGTCCCTTCCTTGTCTTGTTCAGCTTCTAGAGGCCACTTGCAATCTTGGCTTGTGACCCCACATCCTCTGACCTCCTTTCTCTCATCACATCTTGACTCTGGTCTCCCTGCCTCCCTCTTACAAGGACCTTGTGATTACAGTGGGTATACCTGTATAAACCAGAACAGTCATCCCATCTCAGAGCCCTTAACTCAATCACATCGCAGAGCCCGTTGTGCGGTGTAAGGTAACATAATCACAGGTTCCAAGGATTAAGACATAGACGTCTTAGGTCTTATCACACAGCTCTCAAAACTAGAAGGGTCACCTGCTTCAGCCTCAGTCCTCAGGCACAAAACGTTTCCTTTTGTCTCTGCGCAGCCCATATGGATGAGGAGACCGCTGAGGTCCAGGAGGAGTTCTATTCCTTCAGCTGCCCTAAAGTTCTGCAGCTACTCTAGGGGAGAATGGGGAGCAGACTCCTAGTATATAGCTCTCCTTCTCACCCTGCTGGGCCATCATTCACACAGGTAAGATTTACATTAAAAATTAAAAAAAAAAAAAAAAGAGGGGCACCCAGGTGGCTCAGTCAGTTAAGCATCTGACTTTGGCTCAAGTCATGATCTTGCAGTCCGTGGGTTCGAGCCCCTGTCTGGCTCTGCACTGACAGCTCAGAACTTGGAGCCCGCTTCAGATTCTGTGTCTCCCTCTTTCTCTGCCCCTCCCCTTCTTGCACTCCATCTCTCTCTCTCTGTCTCTCAAAAATAAATAAACATTAAAAAAATGTTAAAGGAAAAAAAATCCATGCATGTGTATGAAAAGGTTTCAATATTAAGTTTTAAAAAGTCCCAAACAGTATATATAACATGATCTCATTAGCTTAAACAAGAGATGCTTGTGTATGCACTGAGTTTGTGGCAGGATACACAAGAAACTTGTTATCTCTAGAGAGGGCCCAGGGAGGAAAGGAAGTAGAGGTATTTTTCACCTTATACCCATCTGTGCATTTACTGTGTGTATAATAAAAAATGAGTACTGGAACAGGAATCAAGATCAAGGGAAAAAAAGAAGAAGAGAGTTCAACTTTAAGGAATCCTTAACTTGAAGTTAAACTGAGGAATGATCTGGAAAACTGGCTGCAAGAAGAGCAGAGGCGTGCTGTGTTAATTTCAGCCACCATGTACCGGCAGCCTCCTGGGGGTGGTGGGGGGCTTCTTCCAGATTCCCAGCTTCTTTGGGGGCAGATTCTCATCTAGTCTAGGGAAAAACAACTCAAAGAAGATTTCTGTAATGTCTTTGAGTACAAACCCAGATGACATTTGGGCAAATCATAGGACTTCTCATCAGATGCTATTCACTTTTCTAACTGGTCCAAATGTAACTTTGTGAAAGGGTTTATTGTCAAAGACTGTATTACGGCTGGAGCCTTGGACTATTCTGACTTTATGGTGTAGGGAAAAATCTAGGAAAACTGAATTTCTGGATTAGTCTGAAGCAAATGTGTTGGCTGACTTTTTCCATGAAATATGCTGTGTCCTGAAGGTAGAAGTAAATTTCCCTACAAGCTAATCCTCTCCCTGGTGCTCTTCCACGTGCTGCCCAAAGCCATGAGAGGGAGCAGAAAGCAAACCTGCCTTTCATTCCATCTTCCTTTGCTCTGGCTCTGCATTCATAATTGCGCACAATCTAGCTAATGCAACTGGCCCTAGGGCACCATCGTAATAACCAAATGCCATGGGGCCTGGGTGGCTCAGTAGTAAAGTGTCAGACTTCCGCTCAGGTCATGATTTCATGGCTGGCGAATTTGAGCCCTGTGTTGGCCTCTGTGCTGACAACTCAGAGCCTGGAGCCTGATTCACATTCTCTGTCTCTCTCTCTCTGCCCCTCCCCCCACAAAATAAATAAACATTAAAAAAATTAAAAATAATAATAAATGAATGTCCACCGTAGCATACTTAGAAATATAGAAGAAAACAAGCCATTCGTAACCCCACCACCCAGAGGTAGCCAGTTATAACATTTTGATATATTTCATAGCTTATGAATTTGTGTTTGTGTATATATTTGTGAGCATACTTGGGATTGTACTAGATTTAGAGGTTGAGCCTGGTTTTAACCTGACACAATGGATTAAAAGCCCCTCATGTCAGTTTGCCGTTCTTTTTAATGTCAATATTTTGAAATTATTGAATGGAGCCATGTAGTACTCCCATCTGAAAGAGTACCATAGCTTAGCCTTTTTGGTTTCTAATTAGGGAATTCTGGGGAGGTTTTTTCTGTGTGTAGCTAATGGATGTTTTGGAGCAATTCCAAAATCTCAAGCACAAGTGAGGAAATGTGATTGCAGATGTTTTCCTTCCATCTCAGTGTTTGAGGATTTTGTTTTTATCCTACCTCATTCAATCTGGGGGTAGAATCAGAAAGAATGGTTTTTAAAAATTTTTTATCTGTATTATTAATTTAAATATAGTGACATGCAGTGTCACATAGTTTCAGGTGTACAACATAGTGATTCGACAACTCTGTGTGTTATGCTGTGCTCATCACAAGAGTGGCTACCATCTGTCACCATGCAACACAGTATCATTGACTATATTTCCTATCCCCTTGTCCCCTTTTATCCCCATGACTTACTCATTCCATACCTGGAAGCCTGTACTTCCCACTCCTCTTCACCCATTTTGCGCATCCCCCTACTCTCCTCCCCAACAGACCCAGTCTGTTCTCTGTATTGATGGGTCTGCTTCTGCTTTTCATTTGTTTGTTTTGTTTCTTAAAGTCCACATATAAGTGAAATCATTTGGTATTTTTCTTTATGGATCTGACTTATTTCACTTATCATAATACTCTCCAGGTCCTTCCATGTTGTAAATGGTGAGATCTCACCTGTTTTTATGAAAAGTATTTCATTGTGTGCATGGGAGGGTGTATGTGTGTGTGTATATATATACATACATATATATATAATATATATATGTATATACATACACCACATCTTTATCCATTCATCTGTCGACGGACACTTGGGTTGCAAAGTGATTTTTTTTAGAATTAGCTTTGGATAAAGTTTCATCCTTGATTCCTTAGATCTTCTTCCAAATAGTGGCCATCAAAAGACAGTATATTTGTGCAAAATTTGGAAAGTGATTCAAGATCATTTTTTAAATGGTTCTGTTTTCCTGATGAAGACTTCTCACTTGCCTTCGAACTTGTCTAATGTATGACCAGTCATTTTCACAATGTCATGTTCAGGAAAACTTTACAGCTTGTCCCTGCTTGGGTTATTCTTTTCCTGGCCTTTTGAAATGATGAGAAGGACCCTAATGCATATTTTCACTTCACGAATTTATGTGGTTTGGATTTTCGTGAATGGGCCCACCCACTACACATTTTACTTTCAGTTCACATGTGCAACAGATTATAAAATAAATAGCAAAACTATTCCCTGAAAGTTGAAAGGAAGCTATATCTTCTTGAAAAGTGCATTTTTGCCTGAAACCAGAATGATAGATTATTTTCAGGGCCCCGTCTAGATAAACTCCTAACACCCTCATTTTACAGAGGAAGGCACGGGCTAAGAGGAGACATTTGTTTCTACTAATTTATAAGTTGTGCCTTCCCCTCAGGCCTCACTTTCCTTTTCTGAGAAGTGAGAGGGTCAGGGCAGCTCACTCACCTTGGGGCAAGAAGTGTGCTGAGCACATATGCTCCTGAGCCTGGAGTCCTCCCTCCCCCATTCATCAGCTCTGCTTAGCTCTGGCTATTTTCTGCCCTGGACTTCTAGTAGGGTTCTGTCTGTAAGAGAAAGTAGAGGCTGACAGGAGGAGGAGCTGATGGCAACTGAAAACCCCTGCATCATCCACTTGCCAGACCCCAGGCACCAGACCCCAGCAGCACGCCTGGTGCCCCGCACAGGGTGTCTAGGATTGGTGCTCAGCCTGACTTGTTGATTTACTAATTTCTCTTCTGGTTCTAACTTTGCACCGGTCTCCCAGCTGGGTAGAGGCAGAACCAGGATGAGGATGAATTTTTTGATTTCCAGACTAGAATCCCTAACCCAGATCCATTGCTCTGATTATATCAGGAAGTAGGGGGATCCAAGGTTGGGGTTGACTAAGAAGCCATTGTCACCACCTCACTTTGTCCTTGATTTTCTAAAGTATTAGAGGTACCTGCCCAGAACTTATACCACTATGGGAGGTGTTTTCTGTTCTTAGGGGTCTGAGTGTACATAAGGTCCTTAGCCTCTCTGAGCTTCTCCTTCCTTCTTTGTAGAAATAAGGGTTAGCCTGTGGCCTCAGGCTGTGTGTAAAGCCCTCAGCCCAGCACCTGTCCCCCTAGGAAATGTGCACTAAATGGCAGATGTTGGCAACGTGCATTGAACGCCTCTAAAAATGTGCAATCCCTTTGACTCAGCAATGCCATGAATTGGCATTTATCTAAGGAGGTAATGCAGTGCAAAGGTATCCAGGCAGCCCTAGAACAAAGTGCCTCCCAGTAGGGAATTTTAGGGTTGTGGTATATCCATACAGTGGAGTGTCATATAGTCGTTTAAAGTGACAGACAAGTCTATATGACATTGACATCCATAAATATGTCAGATGAAAACACTGGTTCCCTCAATTGTATGTGAAGTGTAGTCTGTTTGTACACGTATACACCTGTGCACACGTGTGCAGACAAAGGACCTGGAAGGATTCACACGACCTGTTCAGAATGGTCAGGCTAGGCAGGGCTGTAAGTGATCATGTTTCTATTTAAAATTACTTTCAATGGGTGTGCATTCTCTTCTATAATTATATTAAAATAAATCAAGAAAAATCCTTCTCCCTGTCCCTAACCTCCTCTTTCCACTCTCTCATTCTCTCATCCCAAACACAAAAGGTTTTCTGGCCCTTCCATGTCAGAACCCCTCCCTCCCCCTTCCAGGTTGCATTGTGTCCAGTTTTCTATTTACCAGGCCCTAGGACCCCAGCTCTACGGCTTTGGTTCCTGTTACTGCCTGTTAGGCACTTTAATTCGCTTCCTGCATTAAACCTCAGAATACCTCAGTGGATCAGAGCGGTGTCTTCTATTTCACTGAACAAGAAACAGAGATATAGAGAAGCTAGCTTCCTCCCTCCCTGTTCCTTACCCCAACTCCTATGGATCCTTCAAAACCAGGTACCTCTGACATCTTCTGATGGCACACCTGCCAGCAGTCAGCCCTGTCACCCTCGGCTCCCTGACACCTCTGTCACCCGCACTGCCATGGTGATCTGTGTGCGGGCCTGTCTTCCCCCCTGCACACTGTGAGCTCCATAAGAGCAGGGACTGTCTTACTCTTTTCTGTACCCAAGCATCCAGCATAGTACTTGGCACATAGTGGGGGTTCTAGAGGCATCATTTAAAAAGCTGTAACTTTTTAATTTAACAGATGTGAGATTTGCCAGATAGAAACAGGATGAGTGGGTTGGGAATAAATCTATATATGGGATGGGAAAATGCAGTGAGAAAAAATAATTAATAGTTGGGATATGGTCAGATTCACATTATGTAAGGAGGGCCCTATATAGGTAAATTTAATTAAAAAAATTTTTTTATGTTTATGAGAGGGACATTAAATAGCTGTGATTGTCCTAATGCAGGAAGAATATCGATGTGAAGTGTCAAAGTAAAATACTAAATAATATATGCTCACAACTCTGAGCTGGTACAGACGTGTAAAGGGCCTATACTCTGTTTTTAAAACTATATTCAGTATGTTTTAAGGAATGCATCTGTAAAAAACTCATGTGTTGTTTGTGACAATAAAGAATGCAGTGTCAGCCAAAACATGGAAAGAGCCTAAGTATCCATCAACTGACAAATGGATCAAGAAGATGTGGTTTATCTATACCATGGAATACTGCATGGCAATGAGAAAGAATGAAATCTGGCCATGTGTAGCAACATGGATGGAACTCGAGGGTGTTATGCTGAGCGAAATCAGTCAGGCAGAGAAGGACAGATACCGTATGTTTGCACGTATAGGTGGAATAGGAGGAACTTAACGGAGGACCTTGGGGGAGAAGAAGGGGAAAAATAGTAGGGGAGAGGGAGGAAGGCAAACCATGAGACACTCTTGAATGCCGAGAAAAAACTGAGGGCTGATAGGGGTGGGGGGGAGGGTAAGGGGGGTGATGGGCATGGAGAAGGGCATTTGTGGGGGTGAGCACTGGGTGGTATATGGAAACCAACCTGACAATAAACTCTTTAAGAAAAAAATAAAATCATTTTTAGTTAAAAAAAAAAGAATACAGAGTCTTAGCAGAAGTGATAGCATAATAACTGCATATTCAGGTAGTACTTTTTTTTTAGATTTTATTTTTAGGTAATCTTTCCACCCAACGTAGGGCTCTAAGTTACATCAAGAGTGGCGCGCTCCACCGAGTGAGCCAGCCAGGCACCCCTCATGTAGTACTTTATAATTAAGCAAGTATTTTTTATAGTTTGAGTTTCCACAGAGACTTTTAACCTGTTCACACATTTGTTCTTTTATCACAAAGAAATGGGGCAACTACATGAAACCAAGACTTCTTGGAGAAGTGGCTGATTCCAAGGCCAGAGAAGGGAAAGAATGGGAGTCTATCATAAGTTCTCAGGGAATGATGCAGACGGTCATGTCAGAGGTCACGGGAGCCTGCTTGACAGGCCCCTGTGAGCAAGTCGGGCAGTAGTTGAGCATCAAAATAAATAATAATTCTTACTCACGGTAAGAATCCATGAGTCCATCTAATATAAATGGATGAATAAATACATTGGAGGGGAGGGAGAGCTCCTTTTATTAGAAAGCCACCTAAAAAAGCAGAAGGAATGATGGCATTAGGAAAATCACTTGCTAACCATCATCATAAGCCATTCTAACAAGAATCATTAACAGATGATAAAACTAGAGTTTGAAGAGTGACGGGGTATTTGTATAGTCCCAGAGTACATCCCCACAGGACACTTCATCATTACAAAAGGCAAAATGGTAACTGTCCAGTGAAGACACTGGCAGACACCACCTTCACCAAATGGTCAGCATGAACAGTGCCGGTGACGGTGGACTAATGGATAACAGGTGCCTCCTGACCAGGCGCGCTGGCAGGAGCTCAACATCGGTCTGTGGTGTTGCTACCAGACACATATTACCTGAATCTAACCTTGAGGAAGCAAGAGACAAGCCCACATTGGGAAACAAAGTCACAAACCTAAAGAAACATGACAGCTGAGTGCAGCACATGACCTTCGGTTTTCTTTGCGGTAAAGCCATTACTGACACAATGGAGAGTCTCTCAGGAAGGTCTATAGATTAGACGTAGTATTGTTTCAGTGTTGATTTTCTGACTTTGATAATATACTGTGGTTATGTAAGGGAGTGCCTTGTTTTTAGGAATTACACAGTGCAGTGTTTAGAGAGAAGGAAGGGAGGGCCGGCCAGGGACGGTGGGTTTCTGAGAATGGCTCTGTTGTCACCGGCTTGAACTACAGTCCAGTCTGCCCTCTCTGCCTGGGCCTCCCACGAGGGAGGTGGCATTTCCCTCTCAAGTTCCAGCAGCTCCCGGGAAGGAGGAGGGCCGGCCACGGTGCCTCCCACCACCTGCTTTGCCCTGCTGTGCTGAGACACCACACCTTTCCTCGGCCGTCCCTTGCCTCAAATGCCCCTTTCCCTGCTTCCCACCCGCCTGGGGAAAGGCCCTGCTGGGAGGTTTGGAGGAAGGAGAAGTGGAGAGGGGTCAGGAGCCCCAGTTTTCCTTCTGGCTCAGCCTCCAATGAGAAGGGCAGTGGCACTGCACAAGGGGGAGAAGCCATGGGGTCCCCCATCCTCAGTTTCTTCACCTCTGGATGCAGGGCCTGGACTAGACACAGCCTCTTTGTGGGAACCTGGCTCCTTCTGATACTCCACAGTGATAGCCTCTAAGACGAGCCCCTCGAAAGCTCTCCCTTTGCTTCAAGAAAGAGGCTACAGTCCTAGCCCCTGAGAGATTCCTTTTTGGAGCTCCTCCCTGGCATCCGTTCATTCTGCAGGTCATGTGTTTAGACTTTTAAACACATTGCTAGAATATTGCTGTCTACTGACACCGTAAGTTTTCAGTAAACCCATGGCTGTACCGGTGGCTCCCTCATTCATTCTCGCCTGCAGCACATGAATGGAGCACCTACATGTCCCAGCATTG
>NW_027530019.1:2585397-2629754 GCF_008692635.1 Crocuta crocuta
TTAGGAGTCATGGCGCCTGCTGGCACCTCATGGGACAGTTTTTGTAAAGTCACTTTTCCTTGTGACTGGAAAGGTAGGTGAAAGAACCGGAAACCCCGGCTTTGCTCCCAGTTAGCTGTATGAGTTTAGCCAAAGAACTCTTGTAAGCCTCAGTTTCCCCACCTGTTAAATGGGGACAGTGATCTCACTCTGCCGCTGCCATGCAGTGGGAGGATTCTGTATAGCAGAAGGTATATAGTCTGTAGATATGAGGCTGTCTTATTGTTGATCCCTCAGCACACAGAGATGGAAGTGCTTTGAAAAACGTAGGGTATTAAACACGAAGGCAGAACGACAGTGTTGTCTCTACCCTCCACTGAGCTCAAAAGAGAGAGCATTGTGAAGGCATTATAGTAAAGAACAGGAAAATCAAGTTGTGACCACAGAGAAGGACCAGTGTCATCCCTTTGCCAGCGTGTGGCTCAGAATCTGATCCTTGACAACAGAACTGATTGTCGCCTGTCCTTCTAGTACACCAGGTTGCGGAGCGAGTGGAGGCCTTGGGGCAGTTTGTCATGAAGACCAGAAGGACCCTCAAAGGCCATGGGAACAAAGTTCTCTGCATGGACTGGTGCAAAGATAAGAGAAGGATCGTGAGCTCATCCCAGGTACGTGGCACCTGCTATTTGATGGTGAGCATGCGTCTAACTTTATAGCGAAAGAAGAAAGAGAGCTTTTCCTTTTCAAGAAGGCCTTCCCAATCTCTAGGACTCCGTTTATTCTCCACAGGACATGAGTTAGCATAGTTAAGAATTCTTTTGCATACTGTAGAACATCACTCATTTGGGTAGATTTGGAAGTGGTAATAACTGAAACATGAACTATATTTGACAAACCATTCAAAATTACTTCTTCCTGAACATATTTCAGGGTCTTATTTGTAAATGAAACCATTTTTAGATAGAGGGTTTTTCCCCAAAAATTGAGGACATAAGTGCTTATGGGTTCTTTCAGTTTAAGAGTTCAGCAATTTCTGTGCCTAAAAGAACAAATTTTTTTATTGTTTATTTTTGAAAGAGAGAAAGAGACAGGGCACAAATGGAGGAGGGACAGAGAGAGAGGGAGACACAGAATCTGACACAGGCTCCAGGTCCTGAGCTGTCAGCACAGAGCCTGACATGGGGCTCGAACTCACAATCTGTGAGATCATGACTTGAGCTGAAGTCAGACACTTAACTGAGTGAGCCACCCAGGTGCCCCTAAACAACAAATTTAAGATACATATTTTGTAAAGGATATTTTTTTCCATTCTTTTTATCTCATTGACAGTTTATTTTATATCTTACATATTAGTGTTATCTAGGCCCGTATAACAAATTACCCCCAAATTTAGCAACTTAAGACAACAGATATTTATTCTGGTTCCTGAGAGTCAGGAATCTGGAGCAGCTTATGTGGGTGGTTCTGGCTCAGGGTCTCTGATGAGGTCACAATCATGACACAGCACCACTGAGGCAGAAACTCCCATCCAAAATGGCTCATTGTCTAGAGGCCCTAGTTCCTCACCATGTGGACCTTTCCAGAGGGCTGCTTACGACATATTAGCTGGCATTCCCCAGAGCACGAGAGGGAGAAGGGGCAGAAGCCGTGCTGTCTCTTATGAACTGGCCTCAGATGTGACATTTCATCACTTCTGCTATATTCCACTGGTCACATGGACCAACCCTGATATAATGCGGGAGAGGCCTGTACAAAAGTATGATTATCAGGAGGCTGCTTATCACTGCCTGATACTTTTTATGTCTATTTTGATGTAATATGCATTGGATATAAAACTATAAGCTGAAGTCATATATTTTTATAGCCAGTTTGGGCTTCCTCATATTCCTGCCTTCAGCCCAGCTTTTCCAAAGGACAATTGGGTTTTTTTTTAAATAGGCCTTTTAAGTATACAAGCTATGCATATTCTAGGGGTGCCTGGGTGGCTTAGTCAGTTAAGCGTCCAACTTCAGCTCAGGTCATGATCTCGCAGTCTGTGGTTTCGAGTCCCGCATCAGAGGGCTGTGCTGACAGCTCAAAGCCTAGAACCTGCTTCGGATTCTGTGTCTCCTCACTCTCTGCCCCTCCCCTACTCATGTTCCATCTCTCTGTCTCTCTCTCTCTGTCTCAAAAATAAATAAAAACATTAAAAAAAACTATACATGTTCTAAATAAGTCACACACTCTAACATCTATGTCAGGTTGTATTTGATGCAGGTCAAATTAATCTATATTAGAGACTAATTATCTAATTAATAGAAAGGTCATTATTAATCTCCTGTATTACCTACAGATCTAGTATGTCACGTTGTACTTACTTTCTTTTATGTTCATAAAAAAATTTATCTCTTAAGTGTTCTACCACATTAAAAAAAAAAAAAAACGCTAAAAAAGAGAACAAAGAAAACGTTTTACTCCCACCATCTGGTCCCAGCCATTATTACTATTTTAGAGCATTTCTTTTTAGACTTTTTTTTACAAAGTGGTTATCAAGATATATATGTTGCTGCCTAGCCTTTTTGGCTTTTTTTATCCTTAAAAATGTAATATATGTTGGATTTTCTGTCAATCAAATCCTGTCCTCAGGGAGGAGGTACAGTGCTGACATGCTCCATCCATCCACCTCTGCTGCAGAGAAACTAGAAGCAGGGTGGGTGTGGGAGGAAGCTGGAAACAGCAGGAACATTCTAGAGCAGACAGAGTGACTCAGAGCAGCCCTGCTCCCTTGAAGGCAGGGGATTAATCAGCCTGACCGCGTGGGCTCGGGTTTAGGGTGGAGGTGGTCTCTCTAGGTACGTGGGCTCCTGGTGTATACATTTGTGCTCACAGAGAGGCCCACATTTGGTTTTATGACTGATTTTAGCCTCTTGGGTGCCTTTTTCTCTCCAGAGCACACGGTGGGTGGGTGGTGGGGACAGGCAGGCAGGCAGTGAGGTGGAGGAAGCCACCGAAGGGAATGCCAACTTGGACAATGCATTGAGTCCATTCCCCTCTCGCCCCCGCCGTGCAGCATGTGGGGCTCCAGGTGTGAAGGACCCCAAGGCCTGGAGCCCCTTCTCTCTTCTCTGCTCTGTTACTTAATCTACCCCATACGCTGTGCTTGGGCGTTTAGTCTGAGAAATGAGACTAGAAGAACCAGTGTGCTTAGGAGTTTTGAAAGACCCCAAAATGCTCTCTTTGACCTTGTTTCTGGACCCTTCGGCCACACGCAGTGGAAATATGGAAATCTTCCAGTGGATCATGCAAAGCAAGCAGCCGTGTCCCTTTGGATAATCAGACCTTGCCTGTGCTCCTTAGTGGCATCTCTTACTCCACCCTCACCTCATTCGTCAGATTTGGCTCCAAATAGCTTGAGTGATTACAAAACCCAGTCCTGCCGTGGATGCTCTATTGTGTCTAGACTCGCCATCCCTGAGGGTGCTTGGGAGACCCATGTGCTGAAGGAGTCAGCTCAGCCACCCTCTTCTGCTGTTGGGCAGAGCCAGGGGACCCAGAGGACCCGCATACCAGGTGCTGGGCAAGTGACTGCATTGTAGGGACCAGGGCTTATGTGGGTTTATCCCCAGTGGGTTTGTTTGACTAATACATGACCTCATGCTGACTCCCCACAGTCCCAGTGTGGACTGCAGCACTGGTGACAGTGAACTTGGTGCCAGCCCAGAGCCCACCCTGACAGGGAGTGCTCTCTGTTTGCAGGACAGTTGCCCACAGGGGATCCCCACCATGATAGACTTGTTCTCAGCATGGGTGCACAATGTCAGGGTGGGAACCTTACACTGATCTCGGGCCAGCACAGTTCCAGGAAGTGGGCCAGGGATGAGGGTCAGGCTCTGACCCATCCTTGCGGAGAGCACAGTACACAGGATCCAGGATGGCTAGTGGAGGTGGTGAGGGAGAAAGTAAGAGACCATTCATACCTTTCAGGGACGTAGAAGTCATTTCAGGTTTGTCTTACCCCTGTATCACTTTCTGACAGTTCAGGTACGGTGGGTGAGGATAATGTACCAACAATTTGAGCTTGGTTTCTAAATGGTATAACTGAAGTCTGTGAGCATTGCTTTGTCTTTGTATCTAAACAAGGTGTATGATGTTGAGAACTGAGCTTTCAATCAGACTGGACAGTTCAGCCCCCCATTCACTCCCCTTTTGTTCAGGGATAGGTCTTGATTACCCAGATACTCTCTGGCTTTCTCCTGAACCCTGTCCAGCCAGACCCAGCTTTTATGAGCAATTCTCAGCACTTCCCTATAAGGACAGGCTGACAACTCCTGAGCTATTTACTCTTTTTCCCTCTAGGACGGCAAGGTGATCGTGTGGGATTCCTTCACCACTAACAAGGTAAGGTGTTGTCGCTGGCATGTTGAGTGGTACCTCAGAGCCCCAGCCCTGGGTCCGCATCCCCTCCAGACACCTCCAGTCACTGTCATCCTGCTTCTCGGGTGCCCGTCTGGGGATGGAAAGCCCACAGAGACCCAACTGGGTTCAGACAGCTCAGCAACCCGCAGCAGCATCCATTCCTCTCAAGAGCCAAAACCCCTCACTGGGGCAGGAGCATGGGGAGCCACCGGACAGGGTGCTGCCACTAAAGCAGGAAAGGGCCTGGCTTGGAAAACTTCTCACATTCCCACAGGCATGTATTGTTTTTCCTCTGAGGGATGGTAAGACATTCCCAAATCCCCAGGTTTCTCTCCCTTCTGTGTCTTTGACCTGTGTCTCTGTAGCACCGTGGACATGAGCAGGTGGTGGGCAGGGAAGCCGTGGCCACAGGGGATTGAGCTGAGTATCATGTGTGTGGCCTGGGCATGCTCAGCTCCGAATTTAGACTTTTAGCTAAAGAGGAGAGCCAAAATCAATATATAGGTGTGCTTACAAGCCCGCATCATTTTGCCCTTTACGGTAATGACTATTATATATTAAATATTGATTCTGTTATTTACTTACAAAGAAAGTCTTCTTTTTCACTATGTAAAACACAGAGATCTATATCTGCCCCAAACCGAACAGCATCCATATTCTGCATTATTGAATGTAGTTAGTGGCTGTTGTGGTAGGCAGTTGCTACACAATCTGATCAAGGTGGAAGGTGGGGAGTGGGAGGGGTGCAGAACCATTTTTTGGAGTAGAGTCCCTAATGGTCAGGCCCCTGAAAAATAGTAATAATGGCAATTTAAGAGTTTTTAGAGGGCTTGCCTATCCAGCACCTCCCTCCATGGCAGCCTCAACTTCCCCTAGCATGCCTCAGCATCCTCAGGAGTGTGGGGGGTTTGTTGTTTCTTTTTAACTTAGCATGTCATTGAGCACACACTGCCTGCTTTCTGGGGGGCATGGTGTTGCCACTGTGGCCCCGGGCAGGGACTGTAGTTATTACTTGTAAGGAAGGGCGCCTGGAGTGCCCTGTGTGTAGAGCGGCCATTTGCCACAGATTATTCTTGGCGTCTAAAAGGCTATAGATTCTGGGGTGCCTGGGTGGTTCAGTCACTTAAGCCTCTGACTTCGGCTCACAGTTCATGGGTTCAAGCCCTGCGTTTGACTCTGTGGCAACAGCTGGAGCCTGGAGCCTGCTGCGGATTCTGCATCTCTCTCTTACTCTACCCCTTGCCTGCTCCTGCTCTGTATCTCTCTGTCTCAAAAATAAACAAACATTAAAAAAAATTTTTTAAGGCTGTAGATTCCGAGTGACAGAATTTTCATGGGCAGAGTCAGGACCCATGTTTCCCCCCTCAAAAACACAGGGATACAGGGAATCAAACAGGAAAGAAGACCAGCACTCACATGTACTTAAGGATTCATCTAGTCCCATCTCCCCCTTCACAGATGGGGAGAGACTGAGGGAGGACAAATGGGTGGCCCGCATGGGGCCGCACGTCTTGCTGGTGTTAGAACCAGGACCAGGGCCCATGTCTGTCGTAGAAGTAAGACCATGGATTCAGACGGGTTTGAATCATGGCCTTACTGTTTGCCTGTCTGCATGCAGGACAATGTGGGTGACCACACCCACCACCAGCCAGGAACAGGAACTGCTACACCCACCTCTCATGGTTCTCTGTTCTCTGTGAGCACAACTCAGGGTCACCCTGCACACGCCGCCCCCACTCACACCTTCTCACGAACGGTGTCAGGACCCACCGGGCACAGCGGCTGTTGTACACTCACAAGGAGACACATACAACATACATGTGGAATCATTTAAGAGAAGATTTTGAAAATGGCGGGAATCTCAGTAAATGCGGTAAAGTATAACTGCAGGGAAACCCAGACAGACCTTTCAAAGAAAATGAGCCCCACTATTCATTCAGAAGAACAAGGGGAGTATACCATTAAGAAATACGTAAAACATTAAGGGTATTGTTTTGCCGGTTGAGATTTTTAGCTTTTGGAATATACGGTGTACAGTTTGGCTGATTATAGGGGAGCTGAGTCTCCTCATCAGTCTCCAGCTGATCTTCACCCCACACCATGGCCCTGTGAAACGTATGGAATTGAGTAGGAACTCAAATCATGTCATTTTGTGAAAATGAAAGGTGAACACATTTGTGTAGAAACACTGCCCATTCCTTCCACGAACCTTGCATACTGTGTTTCAGGAGCACGCGGTCACGATGCCCTGCACATGGGTGATGGCTTGTGCATATGCCCCGTCAGGATGCGCCATTGCATGTGGGTAAGTAGGGGCCACAGCAGCTTTTCGGATGTCCTGTTAGCCATAAAATACTGTTCGATGGGCAGAAACAAGCAAACAAACAAGAACTTCTTGTTTTTTGTTGTTTACTGGTTAAGCGGTGTGTTAAATTCCTCCCTGAACTTTATCAAAAAAGAAACTACAGAAATCTCTTTAATAATTATATATTTTCACTGCAGACTGACAGTCATTTAAGTTCCAAACCTGCCCCCTGTATTCTCAAATGCTGTTGGTGGGGACTGGAAATTGGTGCAGACATTTTGGAAAACTTGTTGGTAGTATAAAAGAAGCCTTGAAAAATTTATAACCTTTGATCCTAGTGATACCACATTTAAGAACCTTGTTTGAAAGAAATGATCCATAATATAGAAAATCCACCTAAGCAATAATATCTATTGTTTAAAATATTTATTATTTAATATAAAGCAAAAAGTGGGGGAGGTAGGGAAGAACAGTATGTCCATCAAAGGAAATTGTTCAGTGACTGTGGTACATAAAGGAAATACCTTACACAGCCTTTAAAAAAGAAACTTCTTAATTACAGTAAGTGAAAAGATCATCCACAGGCACCTGGGTGGCTCAGTTGTTTGAGCATTCAGCTTCAGCTCAGGTCATGATCTCATGGCTCTTGAGTTTGAGTCCCGCATCGGGCCCTTTTCTTTTTTTCTTTTTCTTTTTTAATAGTTTATTGTCAAGTTGGTTTCCATATACCACCNCAGCACTCCTGTATCGCATTGGGTTCTTTTCTGTCAGTACAGAGTCTGCTTCAGATCCTCTGTCCCCCTTTCTCTCTGCCTCTTCTCCACTGGTTCTCTCTCTATCTCAAAATAAATAAACTTTAAAAAAAAAAAGCATCCAGGTGGCTGGGAAGACTATGTTTTATTCCCTGTTCTCCTGGAGCTCAGTTTAACAGAGTTGGCACTGAGGACCGCAACCAACACAACTCCTTGTCCCTGTGTTAAACGGTTCTGGAACCATTCTACAGCAGGAGCCCAGCCATGTTTAGAAAAGAGGCCGTCACATGTCTGTGATGAACTATACCAAAAAATCCAGTAGCAGTTCTTTGTGGATGATAGGACTATGATAGGATTAAAAATAATCTCCCCTATTTTCAAGTTTTAAAAATGAGTATATGTTATTTTTATAATCAGGAGAAAAGAGTTTTATTTCAAAAGTGAAAACCCTAGGCCTCCAAGTAAAACGTTTGGAGACTACTCCAGCCAGAGTCACACCAGTGCTCGTCCGCAGTGTCCCTCCCTTTGGGTGGCTGTTTGGGGGCATCTTTCCATTAACTCTCCATTTGCCAAGACCCTGTGTGCCTTTGGAACCCATGTTCACACACATGTATTTCATATTTTCTCATTATTTAAATAATTCCAAAGGTTGTATTTCCATTTTATAAGCGAATAGTAATATTTATATAAAATTCATTTCCATCTACTTCTTGAAATGATATGAGGTAAGCACAATAAAAGACACACACATCCATATGCAATATATATATAGGTATATAGGTATTTATATATGCCATATACATATAACATTTTTCTATATGCTGTATATATAAAACAATATATATGTGTGTACACACACACACAAACACACACACACATTGTCAGGTAAGTGCAAAGGAGTTCAGCCAGCTGGACAGTTAGGAGGCATAGTCCCCACAAGACTTGTGGCCCTTCAGATACCAGCCACAAATTTGAGAGTTCCCACAACCACTCTCAGGTCTGATAATTTTCTAGAACCACCACAGAACTCTGGGAAGTGCTGTACATAGGCTCATAGTTTTTATCACAGTGAAAGGATACAAATTAGAGCCAAAGGAAGAGGTGCCCAGGGCAGAGTCCAGTAGGGGTCCAAACCTGGAGCTTCAGGTGTCCCCTCCCTGTGGAGTCACAGATGGCATCACCTCCTCCTGGCCACATGTGTGATGATACGTGGAGTATTATCAACCAGGGAAACTCCCCTGAGCCCCTGGTGTCCAGAGATTTTACTGGGGCTCAGTCACATACTGCCCATGTGGCCGACCCTCAGTCTCCAGGGTTTCCTAGAGGTTTAGGCCAATACCTTCAGTTTCTCTTTATTCTAGAGGAGGTCACAACTTACAGGGAGGAGATTGGAAGTCACAGTGCAATCTAAAGCCCCCATCATAAATCACACTGTTAGACTATTGTCAAAGCTGCTCGCATCAGGCAGGCCATTCCTGGGACTCAGAGATGATTTCCCAGTTGCCATAGGCAAAAGCCGACCTCCTATTAGGTAAGATCAGTGCTTGCTCATTGGGAATAATAAATACTCTACATTTTAAAAATCCCTGGAGTAATAGGTTTCTAACTGGGCATTGATGTTAGCAGATACATAGAGTTGGGTGAGTTAGATAATTTCTCAGTATCTGACACTGAGCTACTAGCTGTCTGGTTCTACATTACAAAAAGAATATGTTGGGTAGATCCTTCTATAATATGCAATGGTTATAATAACATAGCAAGCTCTTTAACAGTAGTTTAGAAAATGATTTCATTGGCTGTGTCTTATTTGAACCCTCGTTAAATGGAATTCAGTGGGATCATGTCCATGAAGGTGAGGGGCAAGCAAGGAAGAGAACAATTTTACGAGGCCCAGGTGGACACATTTGTGGTGACAGTCTGGCAGAGAGAAAAATCTCAGAGAGGAGGGATGGCTGGTGCCTTAATCTCAGTCACCTCTGTTTCCCAGCCCTGGGATATGGTAGGTGGTCAGTACCTGCACTTGGTGCCTCACACCTTGTTATGAAACAAAAGTGAAGGTAGTTCATGGTGTAAATATTGGTGAAATATTAACACATATTTAAAATACGGGTGGATTTCTCCAGTGGATAAGGAGAGAGCATCAAAAACAAAACCTAGAGACTGAGTCCCCATCATAGATAACCACCTCCCCTGCTCAGACCTTCCGTAGAACTGCCAGTAGCCACTGTGCTTGACTTGCTTTTCTAGTGATGATCTAATGAGATGTTTCTCGACCATGGCTTTGTGACACCCCTGTAACTCTGTGATCACACAGACCCACATCTCTGCCACAGTCTCTGCTGGGTTTTTTTTTTTTTTAAGGGAATAATGGGGATATTTTTATCTCCATCTGCCTGACTAGTGGGTCTATTTCTGAGTTGCTTCCAAACTTGAAAGCTAAACTCTAACAGTATTGACACAATCCTCTTCTCAAAAAAAAATGTGTTAATTGATTTTATTTATATGTAAGTATTTTTTATTTGAAAGCCAGATCCCCAAGAAGACTTTACCCAGGAATTGTACACTTGATACAAGCAACTGTTCACAAGTCACTGGACTCAGTGTCCTGGGGAATTTAAAGATGAATAGGATAGGAGCACCTGAGTGGCTCAGTTGGTTAAGCATCCAACTCTTGATTACAGCTCAAGTCATGATCTCATGGTTCTTGGGATCGCGCCCCTCCTTGGGCTCTGTGCTGACAGTGCAGTGCCTGCTTGGATTCTCCCTCTGTCTCTACCCACATGTGCGCTTTCTCACTCAAAATTAAAATAAACAAACAAACATAGTGTCTGCCTCCAACCCAGTAGAGTATAAAATAACAATTATGACCACTTACTGAGCCTCTATCATATGTCAAGGGCCATTCTGAACTCTTTATGCATCTTCACAACAGCCCCTTGTGGAAGGTGGGGGGGATCCACTCCATTTTATAGTTGAGGAAACTAAGGCTCAGACAACCTTAAAAAACATAAGCAAGATCACAAAATGAGTTAGATACTAAACCAGAAATTCAATACCAGGTGCATCGTACTACAAACTTCTCTGCTTCTTATAGCAGTGCAAATAACTCTAAGTAATAAGTATCCCAACAGAGCTACAGAAACTACTCTGAAGCCTCAGCATGGGAGAACTTCCACCCTGAGGGCTGGGGAAGCCCATGGTCCACAGCATGTTGGTTCAATGGCACAGCCTAACTGCAAATCATTCTCACCCACAAGCTTATGGATTACTGGTAATAGACTTCCCAAGTCCACACCTGCCATTTTGAGCAGCTGGAAAGGCTAAGAGACCCCCTAGCATCCCCAGGGCCTCAGGAGGGGAATATTTCCTTTCACTAAAAGGAAGCAGGGATCCTTGGAGTAAGGCCGATTGAGGTCTGGGACACAAAAAGAATAAAGAGAGCCTAGGGTGTTTTCTTGTTCCAGAAAGCAAGGAAATATTCAAGGACCAACAGAGTCGTATCAAAAGGAAACAGGAGCTACATGAAGGGGCCCCCACTGTCCAAATTTGGAACAATTTGATCATCACTTGGAATAGTGATAGTAATGGATCATAACAGAGTTGAAGAGGAAAAGGAATCTATGAGTGTACAGAGGGGAGGGGAATTTTTCTTCACAGAAAAATATCAGCTAGTAAATGATCCATTTCTTAGGAATGATCAAATCAGAAGGTCACCCTTTTGTACCCCTAAAGTAATATTTGATTCAAACAAGAGTAGTCATGCTGAAGCCATTGCATGGAAGGCTGTTGTAAAGCAGGATATTCACATGGTCTTGAAGGGTCAAACCCAAACTATTACTAATTATAAAAAAGTTACATTTACAATGGAAAGATCTAATGCTCCCTACTTTGACCAAGTCATCAAAGTTGGCATCACCACTTCTGAGACAATTGGCATCACAAACCTCCTGAAGTAAAGCAGTAAGAAAGAAGTATATATGTCACCTTCATAGTACTATTGCCAAAAAAGTTTTACTTGAAAATAGCCATTAAGAAACAATTTGGGGCCCCTGGGCTCACCGATGTCAGCCTGTCAGCACAGAGCCCACTCCAGATACTCTCTCCCCCCTCCCTGTCCTTCCCTCACTTTCTCTCTCTCTCTCTCTCAATAATTTTTTTAAAAAAGAAACAATGTGACAAGTACAGATTATGTGTGACATTTCTGTAAGACACTTGGCCTAAGCTCTCTTGTCATGAACAACAAAGAAAAGAGGTAGAGAGTCTGTTTTAAATTAAAAGATCTTAGGGTTGCCTGGCTGGCTCAGTAGGTTAAGCATCCAACTGTGGCTCAGTTCATGATCTCACGGCTTGTGAGTTCAAACACTGCATTGGGCTCTGCTGACAGCTCAGAGCCTGAGCCTGCTTCGGATTCTGTGTCTCCCTCTCTCTCTGCCCCTCCCCTGCTTGTGCGCGCATTCTCTCTCTCTGTCTGTCTGTCTGTCTCTCTCCTCTCTCTCTCTTGTTTCAAAAGTAAACATTAAAAAAATTAAAAGATCTTAAAAAGATATAAAAAAGAGTGCAATATGTGAACCTTGATTGGGCCCTGGATCTTGGGGACAGTTGGGGAAGATTGAATACATATGGCTTATTGCACGGTCTTAGGGAATTTGTGTTAGTTTTCTAAATGTGATAATGGTTTAGTGGCCACCTAGAAGAATGTTCTTTTTTATAGAAGATGTAAATTTACAAATTGAAGTATTTAGATGTAACATGTCATGTCTGCACTTACCTTCAAATGGTTCAGAATTTGCTCCTACAAATATGGCAAATCCAAAGTTGGTAAACATAGGTCAAGGGATCTGAGTGTTCACTGTATTATTTTTCTTTCAATTTTACTGTACATTTGAAAAATCTTCCAAGTAAAAGTTGGGGGAAAGTTTACAATGTATGATGCTGCCAAAGGGAAAAAAATGTGTGTGCATGAGAATGTATACATGTATTCTCTTGTCTTATAGTAGCATTTGACACTTCTTTCTTTCCATGCTAGTGGTTTGGATAATAAGTGTTCCGTGTATCCACTGACGTTTGACAAAAATGAAAACATGGCTGCCAAAAAGAAGTCTGTCGCTATGCATACCAACTACCTGTCCGCCTGCAGCTTCACCAACTCAGACATGCAGGTAAGTGAGTGGCCATGTGGTAGGGCAGCCCGCTGGAGAGCTGGAGAAGTGGCAGAGGGCTAAGGAAGAATGGAAGCTTTCCAGTGACCTCTATTATTATTGGCATTGATATTATCTTATTCAAGTATTATTAACATACAACATAATTATATAGCGATTCAGCAATTCTATGCGTTTCTCACTGCTCATCTTGATAAATGTGCTCTTAACACCCTTTATTTCACCCCATCCCCCCCACCAGACTCCCCACTGGCAACTGCCATTTCTTCTCTGCATTCAGAGTCTGTTTGGGGGCACTGAGTGGCTCAGTCAGTTGAATGTCCAACTCTTTTTTTTTTTTTTAATGTTTTTTTTTGAGAGAGAGAGACAGAGCATGAGTGGGGGAGGGGCAGAGAGAGAGAGAGGAAGACACAGAATCTGAAGCAGGTTCCAGGCTGTGAGCTGTCAGCTCAGAGCCTGTCACGAGGCTCAAACTCACGAACCGCAAGATCATGACCTGAGCTGAAGTTGGACACTTAACCAGCAGAGCCAACCAAGTGTCCTGAACATCCAACTCTTAATTTTGGCTCAGGTCATGATCCCAGGGTCATGGGATTGAGCCCCACGTAGCTCTCTGTGTTGAGTGTAGAGACTGTTTGGGATTCTCTCTCCCTCTCCCCCTCTGCCCCCTCCCTCATTTATGCATGCTCTCTCTCTCTCAAAATAAATAAACTTAAAAATAAACAGTGGCATTTACAGTTACATCAAAAAGGATAAAATACCTAGGAATAACTTAACCAAGGAGGTGAAAGATCTTTACTCGGAAAACTATAAAACATTGATGAAAAAAATGAAGACGACACAAACAAATGGAAGGATATTCCATGCTCTAGAACCAATATTATTAAAATGTTCGTACTACCCAAAGCAATCTACAGATTTAACACAATCTCTATTAAAATACCAACAACAGTTTTCAGAGAACTAGAACAAACGATCCTAAAACTTGTATCCTAAAACCACAAGAGATCCTAAGTAGCCAAAGCAATCTTGAGAAAGAAGAACAAAACTGGAGGTATCACAATCCCAGATTTTCAAGTTATACTACAAAGCTATATTGACCAAAACAGTATGGTACTTGCACAAAAACAGATACAAAGGTCAATGGAACATAATAGAGTCCAGAAATCCACACTTTGATGGTCAATTAATCTACAGCAAAGGAAGCAAAAATACACAATGGGAAAAAGACAGTCTCTTCAACAAATGGTGCTGGGAAAACTGAACAGCAACATGTTAAAGAATGAAACTGGACCACTTTCTTACACCACACACAAAAATAAACTCAAAATGGGTTAAAGACTTAAACGTGAGAACTGAAACCATAAAATTCATAAAAGAAAACATGGGCAGTAATTTCTTTCTCTGCATTGACAAATGCAAAGCCCAGCGCAAGGCTTGAATTCCTGAACTGTGAGTTCATGATCTGAGCTGAAATCAAGAGTTGGATTTTTAAGCCACCCAGGTGCCCCCGATGGAATTGTTTTCTTAATTTCTCTTTCTGCTTCCTCATTATTGGTGTATAGAAATATAACCAATTTCTCTATATTAATTTTGTATCCTGCAATTTTACTGAATTCATTTATCAGTTCTAGTAGGTTTTTTTTTTTACTAGTCTTTAGGGTTTTCTATGTATACTCTCATGTTATCTGTAAGTAGTGACAGTTTAACTTCTTCCTTACCAATTTGGGTGCCTTTTCTTTCCTTTTCTTGTCTGATTGCTGTGGCTAGGACTTCCAATACTATGTTGAGTAAAAACGTTGAGAGTAGACATCCCATCTTGTTCCTGATCTTAGAAGAAGAGCTCTCAGTTTTACACCAGTCAGTATGATGTTAGCTGTGAGTCTTTCATTTATGGCCTTAATTATGTTGAGGTATGTTCCCTCTAAGCCTACTTTGTTGAGTTTTTATCATGAATAGATGTTGAAGATTGTCAAATGCTTTTTCTTCATCTATTGAGATGATCATAAGCTCTTTGTTCTTTCTCTTGTTAATGTCCAGGTTTCATATTGAACCACCCTGAATCTCTGAAATAAATCCTACTTGATCATGATTTTTTTAAATGTATTGTTGGAATCAGTTTCAGTTTGCTAATATTTTGTTGAGGATTTTTGCATCTCTATTCATCAGAGATATGGTATCAGGGTAATGATGGCTTTGTAGAATGAATTTGGGGCTTTCCTTCCTCTTCTATTTTTTGGAACACTTAGAAAAGAATAGGTATTAACTCGTCTTTAAATATTTGGTAGAATTCATCAGTGAATCCATCTGGTCCCGGACTTTTGTTTTTTGGGAATTATTATTACTAACTTCATTTCATTACTAATAACCAGTCTGTTCAAATTTTCTTTTTTTAATTTTTTTATTAAAATTTTTTAATGTTTATTTATTTTTGAGAGACAGAGTACAAGTTGGGGAGGGGCAGAGAGATAGGGAGACACAGAATCCAAAGCAGGCTCCAGGCTCTGAGCTGTCAGCACAGAGCCTGTTGTGAGACTTGAACTCATGAACTGTGAGATCATGATCCAAGCTGAAGTCAGATGCTTAACCTACTGAGCCATCCAGGCACCCCTGTTCAAATTTTCTATTTCTTCCTGATTCTGTTTTGGAAGGTTATATGTTTCTAGGAATTTATCCATGTCTTATAGATTATCCAACTCATTGTCATAAAATTTTTCATAATAACCTCTAAAAATCCTTCATATTTTTCTGGTGTCAGTTTTTATTTCTACTCCTTCATTTCTGATTTTATTTATTTGGATTCTCTCTCTTCTTTTTTTGATGAGTTTGGCTAAAGGTTTATCAATTTTGTCAATCTTTTCAGAGAACCAGCTCCTGGTTTCATCAGTGTTCTATTGTTTTTTTAGTCTTTATGTCATTTATTTCTTCTCTAATTCTTATTATTTCCTTCCTTCTACTTGCTTTGGGCTTTGTTCTCTTTCTAGCTCCTTTGGGCCTAAGATTAGGTTGTTTATTTGAGCTATTTCTTGATTCTTGAGGTATGCCTGTATTGCTATAATTTTCCCTCTTAGAACAGATTTGCTTCATCCCAACAATTTTGAACTGTTGTGTTTTATTTTCATTTGTTTCCATGTATTTTTTCATTTCCTCTTTGATTCCTTAGTTGACCCATCCATTAAATTTAGTAGCCTGTTCTTTAACCTCCATGTGTTCTTTCCAGATTTTTTTCTTATGATTGATTTCTAGTTTCATACCATTGTGCTTAGAAAAGATGAATGATATGATTTCAATCTTTTTTAATTTATTGAGTCTTGTTTAGTGACCAGCATGTGATCTATTCTGGAGAATAGAAAACATTGTGTCCACTTGAAAACAATGTGTATTCCACTGTTTGAGGATGGAATATTCTGAAAATATATGTTAGATCTGTGTGGTCCAATGTGTCATTCAAAGCCACTGTCAGTTCATTTTCTTTCTGGATGATCTATCCATTGATATAAGTGGGATGTTAAAAGTCCCATATTATTATTATATTACCGTTAATTTCTTCCTTTATGTCTGTTATGTTTATTTATTGAGGTGCTCCTATGAAGGTGCATAGGTATTTACAATTGTTATATCTACTGGCTGGATTTTTCCCTTTGTCATTATGTAGTGCCCTTCTGTCTCCTGTTAGTCTTTGTTTTATTTTTTTTTTTAATTTTTTATTTATTTTGAGAGAGAGAGAGTACGAGTGAGATACGGGCAGAAAGAGAGGGGAGAGAGGATCCCAAGCAGGCTCTGCACTGTCAGCACAGAGCCTGATGCAGGGCTCAAACTCATGAACCATGAGATCTTCATGACCTGAGCTGAGAACAGGAGTCAGACACTTAACCAGCTGAGCCACCCAGGTGCCTCTCTGTTTTAAAATCTATATTGTGCAGTGTAAGTACTGCTAGTCTGGTATCTTAACTGGAGGGGTGTGCTCCAGCAGCTGGCTCTAAGAGGAAGCATTGGTTATCATTATTTTTAATAAATCAGAAATGAGGAAACTCAGGGATATTCATTAATGATAGAGTTGAGATAAACTGCATATCACATTAAACATCCTCCTCTAATTGACTTGGTGGTCATGGGAGTAGAAGAGAATCTTTGACTGGGTGGCAATTCCTATCTTTCAGTCTGAGTGGTGCTTACATGAGCCGCTGAGCCTCAGCGTTGTGCACTTTACACACCTCACTGTGCCTACTTTACATTCCTGTTTTAACAGATGCCAAAAGTAAAAACTTCAGATAGTAAATCTCTTCCATACTTTGAATAAACCAACTTTAATACTTTTACTAAGTTTTCTTAACAAGCCATAAAAGGATCCTTTGTTTATTCATTCATGTTTATTTAGGAAACTTTTGTAGGTGCCCACCACCCACATTGCCGGATACCACCGATTCTGGGGGTGGACTCGCTGACACTGGCCTCTGTTCTCAGGACCTTCATGGAAACCATCTGTGATTGAACAGCAGGGGAAGCTGAGAGCTCAGAGCGGGAGGGGTGGTCCCAGACTTGCTGCATAGGGCTGTTTGAGCCAGCCTTGAAGGGGGTGGGTATTGCCAATGAAATGTGAGGGCAACCCAGTGGGAGGCAGGCAGCCGACAGGTGGGCAGGGCCAGATCACAGGGCCCCCTAAGTGTCTGAGCTGACCCTATAGAAGGACAGAAAGCCATTGCAGGAGGTACATCAGGTTTGGGTTTCTTTCTTTTTTTTTTTTAATGTTTATTTTTAGAGAGAAAGTGTGAGTGGGGGTAGGGGGAGAGAGAAACCCCAAGCAGGCTCCACACTGTCAGCACAGAGCCCCACAATGGGGGGCTCGATCTCAAGAACCGTGAGGTCATGGCCTGAGCCGAAATCAAGGGTTGGACACTTAACCAGCTGAGCCATCTGGGAGCCCCGATTTGGGTTTCTTTTAATGAGGAGAGCATCTGAGTCACATTAAAGCCTTCCGTGGCCCACCCTGGCTCAGCTGACTTGAGGTCAGAAGGGAAGGCGAGGCTCACAGGAGGGAGCTCCGGTGACTGGGTAACCAACCAGTTAATTGTTGACCAGAGGATGCACTGTTTGCACTTGTTGTTTATGACCAGGATTCTCGCAGACTGTACGGTAGGGGGTGCTGTGGCCTGGGCTAGCTGCAGTGGCCAGAACCAGGTGTCTTTGGGCCTGAGGAACAAGCAGCTAAAGCAAGACAGGACGTTTAGTGTAGATGAAGGGGGGCTCAGAGGGAAGCAAGAACAGTGAGTCTTCGGGCACCTGAGGAGGTGGTGTCCTATCACCCTCGCTTTGTGTGACCACAGGTGCTGGAGGTGGAGATTAAATGGGGCATCTGTAAGATAGAAACTGCTTTCCTCCTAGCGTGCAGCTAGCCCAGGGTAGAGAGGGTCCTGCTGGCTACCCCTGTGGGGATACAGCCCTGGAGACAGAGCAGCGTAGAGGTCTTGGCTCCGCTCCGGATCAAACAGCTGGGATCAAATCCTGGCTTCACTGTATTCAAACCAGCCAACCCTAAACAGGGTTTTATTCTGTTTTATTTTTCTCACCTGCAAGTGAGAATGGTAGTGAATTCCTCCCTCACAAGGGCTTCTGAGGATTAAATGAAATGATTTGCATAAAATACTTAGTACACCCCCTGGTAACTATCAATAAATTTTAGTTTTTATTACTTTATTATTTATTATTATTAATATTTACACAAAGCTTCCTGGCTGATTCAGATGCATGGCCTGGTTTAGGTACCTTAATGAACCTTAAGCTTCCTTATATTTTGGGGATCAAGGATGCAAAAAGAAAAACTCAAGAGGTGGGTCTAAGACTATGGTGTTAAACCTACAAAATCTCTACGTTCCAGAATAAATGACTGACGGGGAGTTCTGTTTAGTGCATTTATTGTGATGAGCATTGGGCTTTTAATTTCTATTTTTAATTATAATGAAGATCACAAACATAGTAAAAGTATTTTTAAAATGTCTTTTACTCTTGAGGATTTACGTATAACTTTTAAAAACTATTCATTTCTTTGATTGAAGAATGTGGTATAGAAAATTCCCAAAGAGCTAGAGTAAAATAATTGTTTAAAACAGATTGTTTGAATTTCCCAAAGAAGATTAGAGATTATTGGCCCTTTCCTATAGAACAGGAATGGGTGTGGGCCAGGAGAAATTAAAGGGATTATAGCATATAAGATATAACTACCCAAATTAAGACCTAGTCCAAGTCTTGTTTGTTCATAAGCTACTTTTACCAGCCTAGGTCACCGTGTTAGGTGTACCTGGGCCTTTTTTTTTTTTTATGTTTAAAAAACATAAAAGAGAGAAGGAGACACAGAATCCAACGCAGCCTCCAGGCTCTGAGCTGTCTGCACAGAGCCCCATGCCGGGCTTCAAGTCACGGACGGGAGCCAAAGTTGGCCACTTAACCAACTGAGCACCCAGGTGCTGCGTACCTTTTAAAGGAAGGCCTCTTAAAGGAAGCCAAGGATGGAGTGAGTCCCGTGGACAGCTGCAGGCCCTTTGCAGCCTTGGAGATTCCCCAAATTTGAGAGCTGCCCCTGTGTGAGAGCTTTGAGGATGGCCTTGGAGGCTACACCCAAGAAGCTCTCAGAACTCACCCAGGTGTTGCTCCAGGGAAGAGCTCCAAAGCAGCTTCGCCTGGCTGCAAGGAGATTCTAGGCCTCCCCAGACTGCCTGGCAGAAAACACATTCCAAATCGTACAGCTTAATGACGCAAGGCCAAGGTAGGAACAGATTCCCCTCATTGTAATGCATTTCCTAAATGCACTCTGTAAGTGCTAGGCCCAGGGTGTAAGAGAAAAAGGAAGAGAACAGGAAGCAAGGAGAGGAGGAGAGAACAGCACCAGCAGAAGGAATTTGGGGGTGCAGTGCGGTCAGTGGGTGCACTGAATGCTGGCAGTCCTAAACCCTGGAGCCCATTTGCTTTCCTCCGCCATCAGTAATCTCCACCCACAGAGGGCTCTCTGTGTGGGCACTTTGACTTCAAGAGCCACTTCCTGCGCTTTCTTGTCACCTCATCCAGGCCCTGGGAGCAGCAGGAAGGTGGGACGTGGGGAGGCTGTGCTATCCAGCTCTGTGGATTTTCAGCCCATGGCTGCTTAGGACAGGCTGCCCCGGGCCCTGCAGTACGGGCAGCTGGGACTGAGAGGCTGCGATCCTGGGGTCTCCACTGCCTTTCTCCCAGCCCCACGAGGCTATGCTCAGCTAGAGCCCAAGCCTTACACACACCGGCTGTGACAAAAGTTAAAACCCTAACATCCCTCACCCCAGGCACTGCAGGGTTCCTCTCTCCGTAAGACCGGCCTATGTACCTGTAAGAGGCTGCTTGAGGGGTGCTGCACTGACCTTAGACAGATTTCCCTAAGATATCTTTGATCTTATCCTCTCGCTTCCCACAGCTCCGTCTGGCCTACAGGCTTAAGTCCTCACTGTATACCAGGCACACCTCTCCTTTGGAGCAGAGAAAGGCCTTCACCTGCATGCCCTCGGTCCCCTTCCCCTTCCCCTGGCCAGCTCTCACTCATCCTTGAAGACCAGCTCAGATGTTGTCAGAATGGGTTGATTGCCCCTCCCATGGGCCTGCCTTTATCTCAGCACGTCTTACTCCATTGTGATTCCTCATCTTGTCTGCGGAGATCCTCATCCTTGGAAAAACTTGCTATCCAGCAATGTCAAGTTTATTAGGCCTCGTGCCGCAAAAGGAGAACCAAACTTGACAAAGTCTCCATAGCATCACAAAATGAAGAAATCAGGGAAGGGTATTTGGAGGGTTTGGGGGTCCAAGCTGGGCAATTTTAAGGTGGGTCTCTCCAGGCAGGAAACTGGTTATAACATTAATAGCTTTGGATTGGTGAGCCCCACAAGGTAGGGGTCTTAAAGTCAGCCTTGATGAGCAAGCTGTTAGTCTTGATAAGTAAGTTGTTGAGTTGGTTTACAGTCTAATCTTGCAGGAGCAGGTATTTCCTGGAGCCAGCAGCTAGATTGTTTTTACTTGGTCTTAGTATTGTCAAACATAGCCCAGGAAAGTATGCGTGGTCTCAGTATTGTTTAACACAGGGGTAGGGAATGAGGTTGGTGTCAGGTCTTACAGCCAAGTCTGTTGAACTGAGTTCCAGGAGAGCAGAGATCAAGACACAATCTTTGTGCAAATCCTGATCAATGCCTGTTAGCTTAGCACCCGGACGTCATCACACAGCAAATGCTTGTTGAATATGTGAGTGCATGAGTATAGCCTTATCAGTGACCTTAGTACCATCTCAGGCAGCACCCTGCCCTGGAAAGAAGCAGCCACAGGAGAATGTGTCTAAGAAAAGGCTGCCTGACCCTTGCTGCTCTGGGTGGGGTCCAGTTATCAGCATTGGTATGACCTAAGAGTCTGTGAGAACTGTGGCATTTCAGCACCGCCCCCGGTCAGTGCAATATGAACCTGCAGCAAGGTGGGTGGGCAGCACATTGATGTCTGAGAAGCACTTTGAGCGTCTGGCCTGCTTGTGGGAGCTGCCCAAGGTGCTTTTCAACAGATGTGCACGGAGCACTTCCTGCACACCAGCAGGCACATAGCCCTGCAGATACAGCATGGAGACCTTCTGAATTTAATACCCCGGAAGAGGACGGGTGTGTCAAGACACATCTCAAGGACAGTGAGGTTGTCAAAAATGATTTCCCTTCAGTATATGAGAAAGATTTATGTGCTTGAATCCACATATCCCGCGAGGCATGTGTCTGTGTGTGTGTTCAAGCAGGCACCTTTTCCCCGTCCCGCTTGAAACATCTGATTGACTTCCCCCTGACAGAAGCCATAATAACAGCACTCTTCCTGTCCTTTTCCGGGGACAGATCCTGACGGCGAGCGGCGATGGCACGTGTGCCCTGTGGGACGTGGAGAGTGGGCAGCTGCTGCAGAGTTTCCATGGCCACGGGGCCGACGTACTCTGCTTGGACCTGGCCCCCTCGGAAACAGGCAACACCTTCGTGTCTGGGGTAAACACCCAAGGAAAAGCCCTAGGGGCCCTCTGTCTCCATGGGAGGCTCATGCTGGCAATTTTGGGGACTGGATCAGATACTTCTCTAGAAGGGGCTGTGGGAATTGGCCTCTGTTCACTTCCACACCTGGCTCCCACAGCAGTGGCCCTGTGTGGTAGGCACTTATGGTGCTAGGCTGTGAGGGTCTACTGCTGCTGACATTCAGTCTACCGAGGGATCTGGAATGTTCTCCGAGTATGAATGCTGTGACTTGAGGTGCATATCTGCCACAGTTTAAAATTTCATTCCTCAGATAAGTAGCAGAGTTAGCATCTGAGAGCACTGGAGATGAAACATAGGGCTACCAAGCCAGTCAGATGGCTATTGAGGTTGGCAGTGCTGTGGCGTGATCTGGGCTTGGGGCTTGTGAGACACCTTCCCGCCCCACCCCTGTCAGTCACTATCGCCCTCCCACCACAGGGCACAGGGAACAGAATAGCTGAAGGTTCAGGGTCAGGCACACAGGGTCACAATGGCACAGAGGAACACTGACGAGGATGCCTGGGTCCTGGCTGTGCTGACACATTCTCATGTGTAAATCAGGCATAATGAAAATAATACTCCCACTCCCCCCAGATATCATGAGCAGTAGGTGGAAGAGCTGACCGTGTGTTACACATATTCAGGAGTGAATACGAACAGGAACCTGAACAGGCCAACCTGACTCAGGTCCTGTCTCACTTTAGTCAGGACACTGGTGAGAGAGGACGGTGCTGGACACACTGTCACGTGGTGTTTGCAGCTGAAAAACACATGAGCCTTTTGCTCCAAGCTCCAAGCTGCCCGTGTCTTAGTGCTTGGCATCAGGTGAGGGCTGTGAGGCCTGTCATTGGCAGGGACCCCATTTCCTTCTTGGGTATTTGGCCCCATCTGTATTTGTTTCATTTCTGTGCCTCGTCAGCTACAGTGTCTTTTCAAATTGTTAAAATCATTGAAGATTCTATTGTCTCTTTCAGGGCACTAAACTCCATCTGATTTAGTGTCCTCAAAAGATTGGAAGACACTCCTGGTTGCTTTGTCCACACTCTCATTAAAGATAATCAGAATGCTGAACCCTGCAGCGGGTTTTCCTGAGCTACCAGTTATGGTACTTCCTCCCACTCTTTCTCTTAAAACTAGCAACTTGAACACCAATTTTAAGCCATTACTTCTTCTATTTGGCTATTGAGAATCCACATTATACTCTCCAAGCTTAATAACAGGGTCACTCTGCAGGAATTTGTCAAATGTTCATAGAACCATAATAGTATAATATGAAAACCTCATGTTTATGATTCTCTGGGTCATGTTGGCAGCCCAGAGAGAGGGTTTACAGGTATTGAGTCAGAAGCCCAGGATGGTGACTCGCTAGAGATGTCCAGCTAACTGATGGCGAGGTCATGATGCCTAGTGGCATGCTGCAGAGGTACAGATGGCCCAGGGGTCACCTGGTGCTTCACCTTTGCTCAGGGCTGCTCCCTACACCTGAGACAAAGCTGGGCGGTCCCACTGTGAACCCACTGTATGTCTGCCCTCCCCCCTGGGCTGGGAGGCAGAGATAAAGAGGAAGGAGGAAGGGGAAGACAAAACGGAGAGAGACACGCCCAGGAGGAAAGCAAGAGGGAGGCTCTGGAGGGTTTGCACCGACTTGGAAAGATGCAAAAGAAAAAGAACATGCTGAAAAGGAAAGCTGGGTGCCTTCCCTTGCCCCTCTACACTCCAAGACCTGCTTCTGGCTTTCTAAGGGAAAGCTCATCACTTGAGGAAAGCTAGTCTCAGAAAAGCATATTATCAGCCTTTACCAATGGGAAGTCAATGGCTCTGTTACATAACAGGAACCCATGCCCATCTGTACACAGTCCTTGCAGTGGCCATAACTCTGGGTAACTTTGCATTTGTAGGGATGTGACAAGAAAGCCATGGTGTGGGACATGCGCTCCGGCCAATGCGTGCAGGCCTTTGAAACACATGAATCCGACATCAACAGTGTCCGGTCAGTGAGTAGAAAGTTCACATAAATTCTCTGTTCTGCTGGTAATCCCTGGCCTGGGGCAATGCTCGTCCCAGGAACCACCTCCAGACTCAGTTTACTTGGCTGAGAGAGGTCTCTCTAGCAAGAAAGGCAGATTTGTGGTAGTGCTGAACAGCATGCCAGATCTTAGATATTTTTTAATTTAATGGCAGTAGGAGCAATTGATATTATCCTCCCTAAACAGAATCAGTATTTCCCATCCATTTATTCAGCAAATATTTATGGAGACTTATATGCTAGACATTGTTCCAGAGACAAGGAGACAAGACAAACGCAAATAAACAAATGTACAACTTAATTTAAGGTAGTAATAAGTGTGCTGCAAGAAAAATAAAACAAGCAGATGGGATGGGATGGATTATTACTTAGAATGATCAGGGAAGGCCTCTCTGCGAAAGCAGTGTTTAAAGAGCCAAGGCTTGCAGAGAGCTGGAGGAAGATGAGTTGTAGAGGGACCTAACCAAAGGCCAGGTAGGGGGTGGCTGACATGGTCTCTGCTTTGCCTTTAAGAGATCACTCTGGCTGCTCTTTGGAGAATAGATTGTAGGAAAGCAAGAATGGAAGTATGATAGCCGATTAGAAAGCTGTAGTGTGTGACTTCAAGAAAGAGGTGAATGATGGCTGGAAGGAACTACAGAAGACGTGGAGACAGAGATGTCTAGAATTGTGACATTTCTGAGATCTTATCCTACCTGCAAGTATCAGGTTAGGCCACCACAGTTTCATGCATGCTGGTAGAAGACATGAGACTCCTGGGTTCAAGATGAAGGACAGTTTATTACTCCTACAACGGCAGTAGCCGTGGTATCAGCATTTTTTATGCTGGTTTCCTGAGTCCTGATTCCACAGGGTGAAATGGAGAGAGCCAAATGATACCTGCACAGGCCAGGGGTTGCATTACAGGAGAAGAAACCAGAGCTTGGGAACCCAAACCTTTTATAAGGGGCAGTAAGCAGTGATCCATTTACCAAGACCGGGAAGACTAGAGGAGGTGCAGGTACGAGTCGGTTATTGCACATGGATGATGGAGCTCTGTTTCAGGATATTTATATTTGAGGTGCCTGTATCCAATGAAGTGGAGACGTTGAGTAGGTAGCAGGATCTATGTATGAACTGGATCCCAAGAGAGAGGTGAGGACTTGACATGTAAATTTGGAAGATGGCACTGTCAAGATGGTATTTGAAACATAATCACCCAAAAATCTTCATTATACTTAATGAGAAAGCACTGGATTTGTTCCCCTTAAAAGCAAGAACAAGATAACAGTGCTTATTTATGTGAGCAGTAGAAATGTTTGTAAGAATTTTCTGGCTCTTTGCCCTCAACTGTAGGATAGAGATAAAAGGAAAAGACACTTATTTTGGCAAATGTGCAGTAATTACGTATAAAATCATAGAAAACTAATACAGATCATAAATGAAGTTGGTAAGATCCAGATAGAATATAAAGCCACAAAAATAAATTGAACACATACATATTCGCAAAATACAGCTTTAAAATGCACATTCTCTCCCCCATGCTGTTCTCCCTATCCTCACCTCTTTTCCTCTAACATCCATTAGGTCTCAACTTAAACTTCCTTCTCCCCAGGAAGCCTGATTACTGAGAAGACAATGAATGTTACATTAATAGCCATCATTTGCTGAATGCTTCTCATTTGGCACCATGCCCAGTTCTTTGCCTATACTGTCTTATTCAGTCTCCACAACAGGGAAAATGCATTATCATCCTCATTTTTCAAATAAGAAAACTGAGGCTGGGCAAGATGAAGTCCTTTGCCAGAGGTATCACATGTAGCAAGTGAGCATTGCAGAGATATGAGCAAGGTGCTGGATATCTGATTCCAGCATCTGTGTGGATAATCACTTTCTTATCCTTGAGCTGAACCAAGTCCCAGGAATGAGGTGTGTGATCATCAGACACTGATGGGGCCTGCTACAGGGTCCCCAGGCTCCAGGGGCCCTGCTCTGTGTTCAGTGCCTGGTGCAGAAACACGTATTATCTCAGTTACTCCTCACCTACCTTCTGCTAAGTCATTGTCACTGTCCCCTACCTATAGGGAAAAAAACTAGAGGCCACTGGGCCACCCAGATGAGCCTCCCTTCCTGGCCCCTGTAAGGAGTGGTCCTTGTGTCCCTAGAAGTGGAGATTCTCATTGCAATTCCATGGGTCTCACATGGAACAACCTTCCCAGATGATTTCCAGATGATTCTGATGGACATTCAGAATTGGGAATCACCACTCTAAATACAGTACTTTCAACCCAAACTTTGTCTCTGCAGATACTACCCGAGTGGAGATGCCTTTGCTTCAGGATCAGATGATGCCACGGTATGTTTCTAAGTTATAGAGAGCTTTACCTATTTGAGAGAGAGAGATGCAGTGATTTAATTTGTTTTTCAAAAAAAACACATTTTTTAATTACAAAAGTAATGTGAATTCACTGAGGAAAAGTTGGAAGGGGATGAAAATATCTTAGTCTCTTAACCAAAGAAAAATCACAGTTGGGTGAATTCCATTTTGTCTTTTTTATTTTTATTTTGTTTTTTAATCTTTTTATTTTTTTTAATATTTTTATTTATTTCTAGGAGAGAGAGACAGTGTGAGCAGGGGAGGGTCAGAGAGACAGGGAGTCACAGACTGAAACAGGCTCCAGGCTCTGAGCTGTCAGCACAGAGCCCTACGCGGGGCTCGAACCCATGAACCGTGAGATCATGACCTAAGCGAAAGTCGGACGCCTAACCGACTAAGCCACCCAGGCGCCCCTGTTTTTTAATCTTTTTAATGTTTTATTTATTTCTGAGAGAGAGACAATGTGAGCAGGAGAGGGTCAGAGAGAGAGGGAGACACAGAATCTGAAACAGGCTCCAGGCTCTGAGCTGTCAGCACAGAGCCCGACACGATGTGCGAACCCACGAACCTTGAGATCATGAGCTGAGCCGAAGTTGGATGCTTAACCAACTGAGCCACGCAGGCGCCCTGTTTTTTTTTTTTTTTAGCAAAGTGCTTTATAATTTGCTTTTTTTCACTTAGCAATAGACTGTGAACAGTTTCCCATGCCAATAATCAACTTTTCTACATTTTATTTTCTTAGTGGTTGAATAGTATTCCATGTTATGGACATTAACTAGTCAATTTTTGGACATTTAGGTCTTTCAGGGTTTTTTTTCTGTTAAAAAAATACTGCTATAAGTAAATATTTTTGGTACTTATTATTTATTTAGAATTAATTCCCCGACATGAACTTGCTAAATCAAAAATAGACCTACCTTTAAGGCTTTTGATACTAATTGCAAGTTATGTTGAGCTAGTTTTCTAGAGAAAAATGTTGCCTTGGGTGTCCATATTTAATATCTTATTAAATAGTGGGTTTCATCTGAACTTGCTCCTATGAAAGAAATTACAAAGGAGTAGATTGAATGTTTTAATAATAATAAAAATTTTAAACTTCTGTATGCCAAAAAAATGTATAACAAATTATAAGGGCATACATCTGACACCTATATGACAGACAAAATTGATATCATTTAGATATAAATGGGGTTGCATAATCAGTGAGATAATAACCCTAATTTAAAAAAAGAGGCAATCGGGGCGCCTGGGTGGCTTAGNTGTCTCTGTCTCTCTCCTAGAAATAAATTTGAAAATATATTAAAAAAAATAAAAAAATTGAAAAAAATTTGAAAAAAAAATTTAAAAAAGAGGATACAATGCATACTGTTTACAAAGCGGTAAATCCCACATGGCAAGCACCTGAATACATTTTCAGACCATCTGTAACCCAGTACATGCAAGTTTAAGTCATCAGTGCTCATTTGGATTAGCAGTGAAATGCTGCCTCATGGAGGTGATGTGGTAAAGGAGCCTGGAGTTAGGACCATTGGTACCACCCTTCCGGAGAACAATTTTGCCATACAAATCAAGAGCTTTTGTAACATCCCTGCCCTTTGATCTGATCATACTATTTCTTTTTTTTTAATTAAGTTTTTATTTTTTTTAATGTTTTATTTATTTCTGAGAGAGAGAGACAGCATGAGCAGGGGAGGATCAGAGAGAAAGGGAGACACAGAATCTGAAACAGGCTCCAGACTCCGAGCTGGCTGTCAGCACAGAGCTCAATGCGGGGCTCGAACCCACAAACCGTGAGGTCGTGACCTGAGCCAAAGTCGGACACTCAACCAACTGAGCCACCCAGGCGCCCCTGGTCATACTATTTCTTGGAAACAGTTTTATTCTAAGGACTCTATTCCTTAACTATTCTAAGGAAAACATCAGAGATGTGTATAAAGATTTTTACAGAAGAATGGTCATCAACAGGCACCTGGGTGGCTCAATTGGTTAAGCATCCAACTCTTGATTTTACTCAGGTCATGATCTCACAGTTTGTGAGCTTGAACCCCACATAAGGCTCCTTGCTAATAGCACACAGCCTGCTTGGGATTCTCTCTGCCTCTCCCCTGCTTGTGTACTCTCTCTCCCTCTCTCTGTCAAAAATAAACTTTAAAAAAAAAAGAGAGAATGTCATCAGTATTTTATTAATAAAAGAGAAAAATTAGATACAATCAAAAGGTATGGCTAAACATATTCTGATATATCCACATGAGGAACATTCAACAACCATGTTAGTCCTGTGTTTTTGAAGATCAATGAAATGAGAAACAAAACTTATAACCTAATGTTAATAGCAGTAATAATGAAATATCCACTCCATTTAAACACACACACATAAAATGGAAATAAGACTGAAGGAAATAGCCTAGATGTTAGTAAATACTTCTAGGATTTGGGGTGATTTTTATTTCCTTCTTTAGGCATTTCTGGGGTTTTCTGAATTTTCTACAATGAATATGTATCCTTTATCAGAAAAAAAGAGGGGTTTCATTTTTGGTTTTATACCCTAAAAATCTTCTGTATTTGCTGTTTCTTTGAATCTCCATTGATCCATGCCAATTAATAGGAATCAGGATTAAGGGAGAAAATACTAGGGAAGAAAACTGGAGGTATTTCCCTTATCCCTCAAACTACACACACCACTGAATATAGGCCTGTGGTCATCTCTTCACCAACCCAGAGCCAGAAATAAGTCCTTTTTTTGTCTTGTCACCCCAGTGTCGCCTCTATGACCTCCGGGCAGACAGGGAGGTCGCCATCTATTCCAAAGAGAGTATCATATTTGGAGCATCCAGTGTGGACTTCTCCCTCAGTGGTAAGATTTTATTTCAGAACTTTCCCGGGACTCTAAGACAGGACCTAAATGAAACCCAGTTCCAGATCCAGCTTTTAGCTGAACTTCTTGTGAGCCAGTGTGTTATGCAGCCTACATCTGCACCAGTTTTCCTCCCTGACCCCCCACCCCACCTCACCCCCTGAAGGGGCCTCCCCTACCCCACTCATTTTAGGGGAAATGAAGGTTGTGCCCACCTAATGCTGTTCTTCAAGATAATGCCGTATGAAACTTCATATCTGCAGTGTCTTTAATTAGGCATTTCCTCCTTGGCCTTCCATTCTCCCCTTCGTACCTGAAAAGGGACTTTTCCAAGGTGGGCGGGGGGGTGCTGCAGGAGCCCCTTTTCTCAATGCCTTGAAGCTCATGGCACCTCTGCCCTCACTGCAGGGGAGGCTGCTAGTGAAAGTTAGAGCAGCACTGATAGGACCATTCAGCTTCCCCAGACACAGCCCCCATTCTGCTTTTATCTGTGCTTTTATGCATGTGTGCTGCTGTGCTGCCTACAGCACATTTTGCCTGCCTTCTCTGCCTGGTGAACTCCTACTCATCCCCATGAGCCGGCTCATGTCACTTCCTTTGCAGTGCCCTCCTTGATCGCCCTTCCTCCATGGTCACACAGCACTTCACACACAGCTAAGCACTTCCATTACAGCCCTTATCACATAGCGCTACCATGTGTCAGTTTAGGGGCCTGCCTGCCTGCCCAATACCACCACCATCCACATGGGGCAGCAACTTCTCTCCTCTGAATCCCCAGGGCAAAGCACAGTGCCTGGCACATAGTGGGCATTAAATCACTGTTGATTGAATGAACGAATGAATGAACGGGCAAGGGACTGCATGAGTGAGTCAATGAAAGTCATAAAAAAAACAGAGGGAGGAACTGGGTCAATAACCATCATATCCTTCTACTTTGAGGGCGCCTGCTGTTTGCTGGATACAACGATTATACCATCAATGTCTGGGATGTTCTTAAGGGGTCCCGAGTCTCCATCCTGTTTGGACATGAAAACCGCGTCAGCACCCTACGAGTTTCCCCCGATGGGACTGCTTTCTGCTCAGGATCATGGGATCATACCCTAAGAGTAAGAGCAGCTCTTCTATTTTACTCTGTGTGTGAGGGAAGTGATTGGCCTCTTAAAACAGAGGCTCAGGGTAAGCTAGGATGGGCTGTGTCAGCCAGAAAGAGCTCTAATCTCAGCTCTTTGGCCACCGAAGGGATGAGTTGCCTGGAGAAGTGAGTTCCCCATTAGTGCAAGTGTTCGACTATAGATTAAACAACTGTGTATCAGCATGTAATTGAGGTAATAATTGAGGTGATCCAAAAGATTCCCTTTGATCCTAAAAGTAGGATCTTTTGATTCTAGCCTTTGGCAAACCACACAGAGCGCCTCCCAGTAGTTCAGGGTTCTTATCCCGTGGTGACACAGCCCTGTGAGACCCACAGGGGGGCTTTAGGGGAGCCATGAAGCTCTGGAAATTACATGTCACATTTCACGTGTTTCCATTTTTCTGGTAAAAGTGTCCTCATGGTTTTCATCAGATTCTCAAAGAGCTCTGTGACTTTGTTGGATGTTGGCTCCCCAGAAATCCCTCCAAGATGGTCTGTTCATAAAGCAGAGCTAAATTTAGGAGGCAAAGCACAAACGTGACCATCTTAGTGGCATCTGAGAAGGGGAGAACAAAGGCAGATGTTTATGGGGGGGGGGGGCTCTGGTTTAAGGGCAGGTGGAGGGATTTAATTAGGATTGGACAAATGTGTGGCATAATAATTTTAAGACTGATAGACACAGTGTTAGGGGAGGAAGAGGATTTTGAAGACAGTCTTGAAAAGTAATCCATCATTTGTGATGCTCCGTGTTGGCCTGAGAAGTCTTTTCTAAAGAGAGTAGTTGAGTTGTCTACTCTTAGGATAAATAGATTAAAGGATTTTCGTGCAGTTCCTAAAACAACAAAGTTTTCTGTGGCTTCATCTTCCTGGGCAAGTGTTTCCTAAATTAGTAGTCATGTTAATGTACTTAGTGAGCTGTGTGGGTACAGATGGTTTTGGTACTTCGCCTAAGAGTTATGAGTCCCTAGTAAGAAGGCACAGAGGCCCTTCAGATGATTAACTAAGTGGCGCTGGGGGAAGAGTCAGGTGGAAAGAAGTACCTCTGAGTTTCTAGGAGTCAGGTGTAATCCATCCAAGACATGTGAGTGCTTTATTTCGGATGTGGGGTGTGTGTGTGTGTAACCTTGATTTTCTCTTTAAACTCCAGTTGTGCAAGTCATTAACTACTAAGGGACTACAAATTATCTGTTTGTGTTCCTGTCTTTGCAGGTCTGGGCTTAATCGTCTCTTCACAATGCACACCTGAGAGGAGAATGAAATCGTCATATGTAAATAGATTTTTCTTCTAGAGGATCTGAGGGCTATTGCAACTTAGCTTAAAGGAGCGACTCCATGGCTGAAGTACTCAGCGTCCCCAATATTACTATTAACACTACCACCCCTGAAAGATACCGGTGTGAGCCTCCAGCTATAGGACACCTTCAAATAGTGTTTTGCATTTTGAACACTTTTTAAAATTTATCCATTTTTAAGGTTATTCTAATTATATAATCTCAACTCATTCTATTACCAACAGGATTCAACATTTAACACATCCTGTAGTATTTCCTTGAATCAAATTTGTTTTCAGAGCACTTTAAAATCTGATTCTTCTCAGTGTGCACTGTCTTTTGGAACCTTCCTCTAGAAGTGCTGATCTTAATGCACTACCTGAGGCAGACTGTGTCAATTGGTCTGTGCTAGAAGATTTCCAATTCCAAATGTAATTGGACAAAATCGCTTTTTTTAAGTTTATTTATTTTGGGAAAGAGAGAGAGAGAGAGAGTGTGTGTGTGTGTGTGCGTGTGTGCATGAGTGGAGGAGGGGCAGAGAAGAGGGAGAGAGAGAGAGAATCCCAAGCAGACTCTGTGATGTCAGCACAGACCCCAGTGCAGGGCTCGATCCCACGAACTCGTGAGATCATGACCTGAGCTGAAATCAAGAGTTGGATGCTTAACCGAGTGAGCCACCCAGGTGCCCCTGGACAGTCACTTTTTAAAAAATGTTTTTATTGTAAAAGTTTATTTTTTAGTCTGGTAGTGCCATTTTCAGATCAAACATTTCCATCTCTATGAACAGTTCTAAATGAAGGAAAGATAGGTATAGAGTGGACAGGTGTTTGATTTATTAATTTTGTGATGATGTGATTACTTGGACAGGATATTTCCTGTCATTTGAAGGTAAAGCTGAATGCCGTTTGTGACACAAATACATCTCAGAGCAACCAAAACCTTTCTGTGCAGGAACACTAGACCGCAAACTTCTTTAAAAACCTGTTAGTAATAGATGTTTTAGAATTAATAGCATCCACTCAGGCTAAAGTAGATTATATCCATATAAAGTATATTCATATTTATTGGATTAAAAAGGTAATTACATATGCAAATTAATTGATAGGTCTCAAGTGATAATGTCCTTGCTGCTCTTATATTGAGAAAAAATAACATTAAAAAATACCTTGTCTTTATTTGGATTCAGCATTTCCCTCCGGAAGATACCGGGGATTTTTGTTATGTGATCACTTGTCCTTTTTTGTTTTTAAGGTGTTTAGGCTTATTCATTCATTCGTAAAGATGGCATGCATTACTTAGAGAAATAGAAGGTCACCTCAAACACCAAAAATCATTCCTGGAGGTCTGGGCTGCTGTGGTGCCCGTGGGCTGTGAGTGCAGAGTACCCTGGGCTGTCCAGTCTCTTCTCGTGGCCCTGTTCCAGCCTAGCCCTCCTCCTAGTAGTAGTTCTTGCCCTGCTGCTCAGAGAGGTCCTTGCAGACCTAGAGCAGGGCATGGCCATCAGACAGGTCTGGACCTGGTGCTTCTGCAAACATCAGGGCATGTGCCAGGCCCACCCTCAAAACTACTTGTTCAGGTATCATAATGGGCCAGTCAGTCAAATATCAGCCAGGCTAGCTTTTGCATTAATTATTTTAAAGTAAATATAATGGTGAGGTTCAGTCATTTGCCAAGCAAACATTTTACTGAGGGTTTTACTCCACAGCAGGCCTTGGGGTAGAGAGAGAAATGTAAAAGGCCCCTACCTGACTCCAAAGAGCCCAGAATGAGCCGCCACCTCTCCCTTTGCCCAGTGGAATCCAGTCTAGGCAAGGGCTCAGGGAAATGCACCTAGCCAGCTCCTGCCGGCTGCTGGAGGGTCAGGCCCCTGCGTGTGTCTCACCAGATTCCCAGGCTGCACTCCCAGAACATCCCAGAGTTTGCTTCTGGTCTCCTAGTTATGGTATCCCCTTCCTTCTCCCCTACAGACCTCTGCAGTCTGACGCTGACCACCTAGAAGTGAAGGAAGCCAGGACAGAGGAAAAGTAACCTAGACTAGGGGGAAGCAAATTCAAGTTTATGTTTGGAGAGGCAGAGAGCATCTTCAGTATATGTGCAAAAATGGCCCATAGCTTTCCAATCAAAAAAGCTATGGGGGGAAAAAGATGAACATATTCCCTGGAACACTCCCTTAACCCCCATTGGCAGTAAGCCAACCCCCACCGTAAGTATTTGCTTTCACAGTGGGTGTTGTTTAGTATTTACTGATGAAATACTTGGTTTGGAATATACCACACCATGCAGGGACTCCAGGGTAACTCCAGGTAATAAATTGTATTTTGCATATTGAAAATAAGGCTGAGTGGAGTTTTTTAATCAGTTTGTTTTTTTTTAAGGACTTGGGGGCAAACCTACCAAACTAATTATGGTGAAGGGTCCGTATGGATGTGCCCTCCGGCGTGCACAGCTAGAGAAGGGTTAGGCAGGAAGTGGGGGTAAGTAAGTGGGGCAGTAAGAAGGGGTGCAGTGATGGGCTTTTATGGGAAATGCCTGTGAACCAAAATCAAGGCAGCTGCTTCGGAGTGGGCGGTTGGCCTCGCAGACATGGGGCCCAGCTGCCAGCCCTGTTCTGGAATGAGCCAGAGACCAGAGGCAGGTACTCCTTATCTACTTTCCCTTGAGCTCCTCCACACTTTCCCTAGATTACAAGTGACTTAAAGACAGCAAAAGGTCATAAAGGTGTTTGGGTCCCAGACTCTCACGGTTACTTGGCCAGCTTGCTGGAAGGTGGCACAGTGGACACCAGGGCCCATCTGTAAGTTAGACAGGGACAGCATGGTGACAAAAGTGTGCGCCTAGGTTCAGGCCCAGCTGTACCACTATTACGGGATACATAATACCTGAATCTCTTTCAGCCTCAGTTTCCTCATGTGTAGAATGGGAGAACCCTAAAACATGTAAAGCACCTACCTCAGCCTTTGGCACGTCTTCAACAACGGTTAGTTCCCTGTTTCCTCCATCCATCCACCGTCCTTCCTGCCCCACCGCCCCTTCCTATTCCCTCTCTCTTTTCTCTTTTTCCCATACCTACCTCCCCCGTCTCATCCAGTCCTCCCTATCTCCCTTCCCTTGCTCTTTCTTCCCCTCCCCCCTCCCCCCCATTTTCTCCCCTCCTTCTGCAGCCCCCNTCCCCCCTCCCCCCCACATCCATCAGTCCTCGAGGAGTTTGGTCTTAATGATCCCGGTACATCTTAAAAATTATTGAGCTTTTTGGTTATGTGGATTATACCTATCATTATTTATCACATTAGAAATTAAAACTGAGAAAAATTTAAAACACAAGAATACAAAAGCACATGTTCTATTGGTGATGCTTTTACCAGATAATAGTAGCCTCTGGATCACTCCCCAGAGAATGAGAGTCTTAAAAGACACAGATACAAAAAGAGTATTATTATGAAAATAGTTTTGACCTTGGAGGACCTCCAGAAAGGGTCTCAGGATTGAGACAATACTTTGAAAACAGCTGATGAGGCTAATGACCCCTTCTTAAGCACCACTGTGTGAGAGCCCCCTGAGGGCAGTAAGGCCCCAACTGGAGCTTGGAAAAAAAGGAGGGGTGGGGTTGAGGGTCATTGAGAGGGGCCGGAGGAGAGGCCCTCAGAGGAGGTGCCAAAGGGGCACAGAGAGGCAGTTGGGAAGGGCTAGAGGCCAACCCGGCCTGTGGACTGCTGAAAATCTTTTTAGAGGAGGGCACTTAGGATCCTGGGGTAACACCATAGATAGGTTAGATTAACTGGGGTTGGAGTTGGGGCCATATTGCTGCCAGCTGGCTTCCTCCCAAGCCCTAGAGATCTGGCTGAGCAGGGATCTGCATTTCCCAAATTGCCTGCTGAGAAAAACCATGCAGGTCAACAGCAGGTTAATAATACGGGTCCTGGGGCGCCTGGGTGGCTCAGTCAGTTGTTCCACTTCAGCTTAGGTCATGATCTCACGTTCATGCGTTCGATCCCCATGTCAGATTCTATGCTGGCAGCTCAGAGCCTGGAGCCTGTTTCAGATTCCATGTCTCCCTCTCTCTCTGCCCCTCCCTTGCTCATGCTCTGTCTCTCTCTGTCTCAATAATAAATAAACTACAAAAATTTTTTTAAAAAAATACAGGTCCTAAAACTATAGATACAGTTGCTGGAGATCTGGACTGGGCAGGACTGCAGTGGGCCAGGAATTCTGATGAGGGGACAAGTTGGGGGAAAGCTCTAAGTGAATCTTTTTGTCTCTGTGGATCCTTTGCCAGAACATAAGGCTATATCACTCACCCTCTCACCCGTGATAGGAGAGAAATCACTCTTTAAAGCATAACACAGAACCTTCATTCTCTAGAAGGGATGTGGCTGGAGCTAGGCTGGCCTTCAGGACTGATCAGTCTCCACAGCAGGCTGACTCATGGCCATTTCTAGTGAAAATAATGAAGTTAGTATGTTTGTTTCATTGTATAAAGGATACAGACCCTCTAGTGAGGAGACAGGATCAGGAATGATGCTCTAGTTCATTTAACCACGTAAATAAAGACAACTAAACCTAAGTATGATACGAACATTTATGCAAAGATTGCGAAAACCAAAAATGCCTATCTTTGAACCGAATACACCACTGGTGAACACTTAATCTTGAAGCAGAGGTCACCCTATCTGTGCTCCCCAATAATAGGTGTCTTCACACCCTACGTCTGTACCCATGCCCACACAGAAACTTGAACACAAATGTAGCCCAAAGTGGAACATCTCAAATGTTCAACAGCTGAGGTATGGAAGAACAAACTGTGGCATATCCATACGATGGGATATTGCATGGCAATAAAAAGAAATGGAGTGCTAATTCGTGCCACAACATGGATAAACCTTGAAAACATTATGCTAAGCAAAAGAAGCCAGACTTAAAGGATTATGCCGTATAGGAGTCCATTTATATGAAATATTCAGAATAGGTAAATGCACAGAGACAGAAAGTAGATTGGTGGTCACTTATGGCTCAGGTTAGGATGAACAGGTAGGGACTGCCAAGGGGTATAGGATTTCCTTTGAGGTAATGGGATTAGATAGTGGTGATGATTGCACAACTCTGGGAATGTACTAAAAACCACTGACATATACTTTGAAAGGGTGGATTTTATGGTATGTGAATTATATCACAATTATGCTGTTAAAAATATATGTGGAAAAAACAGTAGGTAGTCTGTAACTATTTTCACTATTTAAAAAACAACAAAACAAAACAAAGCAACCAGATAGGTAAGGCTCACCAACATGTCACATTTTGACTTTCCGTTAAAAGTGGCTGGACAAATGAGCATGGTAAACCCTGGTTAGTTCATATTAACAATAAAAATTTCTCTGTAGAAAGACTGATACCACATGTTTTTATTCATATGTTGAACAGGAGAAACTTAACAGAGGACTGTAGGGGAGGGAAGGGAAAAAAGTAGTTAAGAAGAGGGAAGGAGACAAACCACAAGAGACTCTTAAATGCTGAGAACAAACTCAGGGTTGATGAGGGGTGGAGGAGAGGGGAAAATGGGTGAAGGGCACGGAGGGGGGCACTTGTGGGGATGAGCAGTGGGTGTTATATGGAAACCAACTTGACAATAAACTATATTATAAAAAAAATTCTCTGTAAAGAACTTTTCCTATGTGCCAGGCACTGTGCTAAACTCATTGCACACACCAACTCATATAATCCTTGTAACAGCCATATGGTGCAAGTAGGTTATTCCATTTTTTAAGGTGGGGAAATTGAGGCTAGGAGAGGTGAATAACTTGCTCATGATTTCATAGCTTCTAAGTGTCAGAGCCAGGAATTTTAACCAAATATGACTGCAAACTGCCTCCTTGAATCCTGTGAATCAGAAATTCTGTGTGGAGGTTAATTCATTCATTTGCTCTTTGGTTCAACTGATAATTATTAGGAGTCAACCAATGACAGGGCCAGACAATTTACCATTCACCTCCAAGCTACTCCGAATCTAAGGGAAAAACTGCTTGCTGCTAAAACATAATGTTCAAAAAGGTAACATCATGGATCTCTGGCAAATAAAATATGATCACATATCAAAACATTTATTCAACTCAATGAGGGAACCCCATAGATGTCAAAAACGGTTTGGATCAGAGCTTGATGTACAGAGATTTATACTTCCTTTTGACAAAATTCACTTGGTTCACTATAAATAAATCACTGATGTTGGTAGACCAGGCACATAGCAATACTGCTCGCTAACTCAACCTTCCTAGGGAGAATTCTATTGTTGCCATACTGTCTCCCTGCTGCCATAGCATCTTTGTTCACAGGCCCTAAAACAAACACTGTCATGGCTAGGTAAAGAAGCTCTCTGACATCCACAGACCACAGAATTTTGTCTACCTGATTATTAAGGGTCTGCTCTGCAGTGGCTGCCCCACTGCCCTTTGGTGGCATTCATATGAGACATGAATATCTTCAGTCTGAACCCCTCCAGAGGGATCTGGCCACATACCTCTTTCTAAGATTTCTTTGTCACCAATCTCCCAATCCTATTCTTTTCAGGGCCCTGACCATCCAGCCAAATCATCAGCAACTGCTCAAGGATCAATGTAGATCTGTACTCTGGCCATCTCTCACTCCAGACATAGTGGACAGTCAAATATTTGGCTTGAATCCCTGCCCAGTGGGAGGATTTTCCTTTACCACTGTCTGCACAGTCAACCCTGAGTGGGGTTGTAATACTACAGCTGTCTCCTCTCATGTGGTACCAGCACATCATACAGACCCATCTGTAATGGGTCCCTCAGTCAACTGATCCTAAGCAATCCGTTGGAGGCCATAGATATGGAATGAGGGAGGCAGCAAAGAAATAGGAGTTGGTGCTGCAGGAGCCTGTGCCACCTGCTTATGCAACTTACTTTATGGATTCCCTGAGTTCAGTCATATATTTCCACTTGATGCTGCTGTGTATGCCCAGTGTATATCTAGGTAGGTCAGACAACATCCACAGAATGGTTAGCCATTCAGCCTCTGCTGAGGTCCAGTAGCAAGCCAGAAACTGCTTCTTCAAAGGAGGATAGCCATCTGCAGAAGAGAACATAGATTTGCTTTGAAAACCTAGAGGTCTGTGCTGTAATTCTCCTGCTGGAGGCTACATACGTATCCCTATCTGACACATGAAGTATCATGGAATCTATTGGATCATAAGACTCATGTGGTAAAGCAGCTTGTACTGTAGCCTGCACATACTGCAGAACCTTCTCTTGTTTTCCCTGATCCACCAGCCTGTGGATGGGTTGAATTCACACTCATATGTGGTGTATGTTGCCTCCAAAATCCAAAAGGGCCTACCAAGTGCCATACCTCTTTTTTCTTGTAAGTGATAGAAGATGCAGGAACTCATCTTTCACCCTGGATGTTTTTTTTTTTTTTATGCTTTTATTTATTTCTGAGAGACAGAGACAGCATGAGCAGGGGAGGGTCAGAGAGAGAGGGAGACACAGAATCCGAAGCAGGCTTCAGGCTCTGAGCCAGGTGTCACCACAGAGCCTGATGTGGGGCCCGAACCCACCAACCGTGAGATCATGACCTGAGCCGAAGTCAGACACTTAACCGACTGAGCCACCCAGGTGGCCCTGGATGGGTTTTTTCAACATACTCCAAACCACTAAACCCCCAGAATTTTCACTGCTGTTATCAATTCTGGATCAGTCTAGGTCCAATCATGAGAAAGAAGCCATACAGTATCATGAACAAAGAAAGATTAATATAAGAAGTATTAACTAAAATAGGGGATTGGAATAATGAGGAATTGGCCAATAAACAGTAAAGAGAATTCTATGCAGTACAGGAGTGGTGGCTACCAGAAGCAGCCAGTATCCTGGAGCTGAGTATTGAACCACTCCCGCTATAGTGGTGGCCTCTTTCTTTACTTCATCAGTAGTCTACATGGTTCTCGAGAGCAGGGACCGCAGGCCTTGCTCTCCATTCCATCTCCAGTGCTAACAGGCTCTGAATGAACAAATACAGCCAGTATTGGCACTCCAGCAGCCTGTAGGAGACTTACCCTATTTCCTGCCGGATGCCAGATCCAAAGAAAGGTATCTCCAACACACACCGAGTGCTTCTGTCCAATCGGGAGATGCTGATAATCCTTGAAAGGGAGTCGTCAGTGGAGGGCTATGGGTACCCTTTGTCAAGTTCTCCTTAAAAGGAGGCAAAAATCTAGCCCAACTTCCCAGACTGTCTCCTCCGGGTTCTTAGTGCCCAGGCCCAGAGCTAAACAGTAACCCCAGAGAAGTCTCACTCTGTCTTTGATCGCTCTGCGAATGCATGCACACCACTGGGCCTGGCCTTTGTTTTATTTATTTATTTTTTAATGTTTTTTATTTATTTCTAGGAGAGAGAGAGCGCGCGTGAGCAGGGGAGGGTCAGAGAGAGAGGGAGTCACAGACTGAAACAGGCTCCAGGCTCTGAGCTGGCAGTCAGCACAGAGCCCGACGCGGGGCTCAAACCCACGAACCGCGAGATCATGACCTAAGCGAAAGTCGGACGCTTAACCGACTAAGCCACCCAGGCGCCCCTGGCCTTTGGGACCAGAACAAGTGCACATGGGATTCCCATTAAAGGCTCCTCTCCGGACCTAGAGAAACAACTTCCGGGCAGAACAGGGGAGGGGCGTGGCGGCCCCTCCCTGGTTGGAGGCGCAGCCCGGCCTAGAAAACAGCGTCGGGTGGGGCTGGGGGGNGAGTGTGGGCCCTCCCCCCCCCAGGTTAGGCCATGGCTGACGCGCTGAGGGAGCGCACCGCGCGCCTACTCACCGACTACCTGGAGTTCTGCGCCAGGGCTCCGGGCAGCTCCGCCCGGGCGCCGTCCACTCTGGAGGCCAAGGTGCTGCGCTATTTGGCCACCCAAGTACAACAGAGCCACCAGGGCTTCTTGTCGGATTACCGCGGCTACCGCGGGAACCGCGTGGCGCTGGTGGAGCAGTTGGAGCGGGATTTATTCGCCAACCCCCAAAACGTCAGCTGGGGCCATATAGCAGCGCTCTTGATCTTCGCGGGGACGCTGCTGGAGAGACCGCCACCGGGGACCTACTTGACCCTGACGCCGGGCCAGGAACAGGACCTGGAGTGGAAGACCAACGTTGATGAGGACTGCCAGCACCTGGTGGCTTTGCTCTGCAGTCGGCTCACAGGACGACACCGCGCCTGGCTGGAGGCACACGACGGCTGGGTGAGCGCAGGGCGGATTCGGGGTTCGGGGACCGGGCGGGCAGCAGAGGACGCGCCCACGTGGCCAGCCCCTGAAGGGACCTCGCGGCCTCAGCCCCCTGTGGGGCGTTCCTTTCAGCAAGATTAGGACATTCCGTCTTTCTCCTCTCTTGGTGATGTCCGACTGGCAGAAACCGTCCATGCTAGACGGTTGTCATATTAGCTTATTATGAAGCAGCGGCACACAACCTGATTTGCACACTTTGGCCTTACCCTTGCCGGGTCATAGGGGTTTAAGGATGAGCCCAAGTTGGGTCTGAATGCTTTGCTCATATAGAGATTCCCAAACTGGTAGAGTCAGCAGCTGAGTGATTCTGGGCCAGGTGGATTCTTTCTCCACTGCCTATTAAACCTTGGGAGAGACAGGCCCCACAGAGATACAGGTTGGAGACCACCAGGCCTAAAACATTAAGAGTGAAAAGGCATCCCCTTGCCTAGGCCGCAACACCTCTCTGGGAGATCTGAGGCCAGGGGTGTTAAGAGCGGGCGAAGGCACCCAGTGGTGGTACTGACTCCGGGGTCGTTAACTCTCATCCATTGCACCCAGCCCTTATTGGGTGATAACCAGGTGCCCTAGCTTTCAGCTGGAGGCCACTGATCTCGGTGGTGTAAACTAGAGGGGCAGGCCATTGCCTGCAGCTCCCAAATGGATTTAATGATCAAGGAAAGCCCACCACCCTTCAGGAAGAGGGTAGCATGCCTCTCGGTTTCTGAGCTAGATTCCTGTTCCTTTCCTCTCTTCCGTACTGGAATTGAATCAAAGACTGCAGTGACCCAGGCTATAGAATAAATATAGCCAAACTATTAAAACCGACGATTAAAACAGAAAATCAAAGGGGGGAGCCTAATGGCTCAGTCAGTTTAAGAGGCTGACTTCCACTAAGGTAATGATCTCATGGCTAGTGAGTTCGAGCCTGGGTATCAGGCTTTCTTCTGTCTGGGCAGAACCCCTTCAGATCATCTGTTTCCCTCTCTCTCTGCCCCTCCCCTGTGCTCTCACACGCCCACAAATAAACATTTTTAAAAATCCAAGGACTTAAGAACTGCAGGAAACAGCCTCCTGTTGGCAGTTGCCATCACCTATGGTGACGAATTGGATTCCACTTGTGGAGGAGGGGTAGTATCTGAATCAGAACCTTGATCTTCTATGAACAATCTGAGGTGTTAGCATTAGCTCCTGCTTTCTTCCTGGTGTGTGTGCTGGTCTTCAACCATCCAGGCCTGTGAACCCTAAGAACTCCACCAGAGCCATTTGTCTTAAGAGGTCATTTGACCCCTGAGGGCCTTCCGCACCTAAAGAGGAAACTGGGAGGTGGTCATTATTTTCATTGGCTAATTAACATTGACTAAGGAATAATCCTTTAACGTCAAGAAGCCCATATTCCCCCAAATGAGTAAAGGGGACATGCCCACACGTCTCCCACTACAGTTAAAATGCCACTCTCTGGACTTTGATTCCTTTCCTCTCTTTTTCTGAATGGGGCTGCTTGCTTTATTGTCTCACGTGATAGTTTTCAACTTAGTGATTTGCCAATTTCCCGAGTGGCATCTGCCCCTTGCTCAGGACAGAACATGATAGTCTACCTTTTTCTTAGGTTTTTGTTCTTTGAATTTTTTTAAAAAAATTATCTTTTTAATTTAAAATTCCAGTATAATTAACATACATTGTTATTAATTTAGATACACATTAACTCAGATGTACACTATAGTGATTAAAATGTGGAATGCTTCATGAATTTGCATGTCATCCTTGCCCAGAGGCCATGCTAATCTTCCAACTTTAATATAAGTGTTGCCAAAGCAAGCACTTTTTTAAAATTGAAGTATAGTTGACATACAATACTATATACTTTAAAGGTATATGACATTTTGATTCAGCAATTACATACATTATGGAATTCTTGACTTGTCTGTCACCATACAAAGTTATTAAATATTGACTGTATTCTCTGTGCTCTACCTTTCATTCTTGTTTTATTTTATAACGATTAGCTTGTACTTCTTAATCCCCTTGACCTATTTTGCCTATCTCCCCACCCTGCTCCTCTCTGACAACCACCACTTTGTTTTCTGCATTTATAAATCTATTTCTATTTTTTTGTTCTTTTGTTTTTTAGATTTCACATGTAAATGAACTCCTGTTTTTTGTCTTTCTCTGACTTCTTTCACTTAACATAATGCTTTCTATGTCTGTGTTGTTGCCAATGGCAAGGTCTCATTTTTTTCTTATGGCTAAGTAATACTCCATTGTGTATATACCACATTGCCTTTATCCATTCATCAGTCAATGAACACTTGAGTTGTTTCATAGTTTGGCTATTGTAAATATTGCTATAATGAACGTAGGAGTGCATACATCTTTTTAAATTAACGTTTTTGTTTTCTTCAGGTAAATACCCAGAAGTGGAATTACACTGGGTCATATGACATTTCAATTTTGAATTTTTGGAGGAACTGCTACACTGTTTTCTACAGAGCTGCACCAATTTACTTTCCCACCAACAGTTCCCTTTTCTACACATTCTCAGCAACTCTTGTTATTGCTTGTGTTTTTGATACTAGACATTCTGACTGGGGTGAGGTGACCTCTCATTGTGATTGTGATTTGCATTTCCCTGATGATTAGTGACATTGAGCATCTTTTCATGTGTCTGTTGGTCATCTGCATGTCTTTGGAGAAATGTCTATTCAGGTCCGCCACCCATTTTTAATCAGATTATTTGGTGGGGAGGGAGAGTGGTATCCTTTTAGTTTTTGAAAAAAGCAAGTCAAAAGAGGAGTATTCCTGCTGTGAGAAAGTTAAGTGTCTGCTATTTCCTGGTTTCTCCTATGTTGGACTATTTCTTACAAATCCTAACTCAAAGGTTCCTAAGTACAAGTTGCCTCTTGGTCAGTATTTATTTTTTCTACTTTTTAAATTTAGGAGTAATCTTACTATTGAATCCAGAAGCTCCAGTGTGTTTTATTGAGTTCAGATTTGGGGCATTACGAAGCCATCTGATTCCCCTTCTCCCTCCCTCTTGTAGGATGGCTTTTGTCTCTTCTTCTCACCCATGCTGCCATCTTCTTGGAAAACACTGCTGGTCCAGGCTCTTCTGTCATGTGTTACAGTAATGATCTTAATCTACTTCTTGAGAAGATTATCATGAGTTCTAAAATTTTTAATCCATTTCTACCTGCCTAACTGTGACCTGCCAACTGAATTTGAGATGTGAAAGAATAGAACAGAGTCAACCACCCTCTGAGATACTGTCACCTGCATTCATCTAAGGAGTCCTGTGGTGATGACTCAGCCAGCGTTTTAACTCCTGGCAGGTATCAGAGGTATTAGGACAAAGGTACAAATGGCTCTTCTTTGAGTGGGAGAAATGGATTCCCAGGGCTTGTTGCTCTAAAATTGCAGAAGAAACTACAAATTCCATTTAGTAGGAAACATGGTGCTTTTTGCTACATTTGGATAAGAGTGACTATGCATCTCCCGTCTATCCACAATTTGATGTGCTCCTGCCGGTCAGGGGTCAAATAGCAAAAGCGCTCCAAGTCCCAGTTTGACAAGAAATGTAATGTTAAAAACTTTTATATCCTTATATAAGGATTTTATATATTTATCTTTCTGACTTCAATAAATTGTTAACTATCTTCAGATTTTTAATAAACTTATATATCTTTTTAAAAATGTTTTCCTTGGGATTCGTTTATTCTTAGGAGTGACTTAAATGGATGAAAATTTTTATTGTCTCTTTAAATACACATATAATTTTTAAAAAATTTTTTAATGATTTATTTCTGAGAGGGGCGGGGGGGGGGGGGTGACACAC
>NW_027530019.1:2629836-2813953 GCF_008692635.1 Crocuta crocuta
GAGGTACACAATCTGAAACAGGCTCCATGGAGCCCAATGCGGGGCTCGAACCCACGAATCATGAGATAATGACCTGAGTCGAAGTCAGACGATTAACTGACTGAGCCACCCAGGCGCCCCTAAATATACATATAATTATTTATTTTAAATGTTTAATCAATACAGGAGCTCATAAAAAGTCCTTTTCTTCCACCTTCTACTCTGCAGTCAACCAGGTGATGAAGAGGAAAACTTTACCCTCTTAGGTTCTGTAGCTGAGGACTGTGAATTTAGCAGACAAAAGACCGATTAACATGTAAAAGCTATATGGATCTTATTTGATGTTTTTATAGGAGACTTAATAGAAAATAAGTGAAAACTTAAAAGGATTGTGTAGATTCAGGGCTTACATACCATTTGCACAAAGAGTGATAAATTGTGAAGCAAGTAGGCAAAGGAAAGGGGTTGGACTTCTAGAGGTGGTATATTCTGGGGAAAGTGATTGGCGGAAAACTAGTAGAAGATAAGCATTACTTTAGTCAAGTTCATTCAGACTCCTCTTGGTGTGGATCCCTATCTCCAGTGATGAGCATTCTTCCCTTCTTGGTATAAGAGGGCACCTTTCTCCGGGCACCTGGCTGGCTCAGTTGGTGGAACATGCAACTCTTGATCTCAGGATTGTGAGTTTGAGTCCCATGTTGGGGGTAGAGATTACTTCAAAAACTCTTTATAGAAAGGTCACCTTTCTCACAGAAAATTTATGCCATACTTTTAGGCAGAAAAGTGGAGGGCAGGGAACCTTTCCTGTATGTGCCATTTCTCAGTTGCCTTCACTTCAAAATACTATGCCAAAGTTTCATATTTTGGAGTGACCTGTTGTAATCCACTTCAGTGGTTAACAGCACACACCATTATTCTGCAGCCAGCTGGAATCCACATCCATCTGTCCTTTCTGAGCCCACCCAGCGCTGCTAAGCTTGCCACATCCAAGCAGGGGTACTCCAGACTAGGTGCTCACCAGAGCTGCCAGCAGCCTCAAGAAAAGCACCAATGAGGACCACAACAAGCTAATCCAAATCTACTTCAACCTCTCCATGACGAAAGCTGTTGCCGATGCTATCAGAACAAGCCTGGGACCAAAAGGATAAAATGATAGAAGACGGGAAAGGTGATATGACCATTCCTATCAATGGCCCCACCATTCTGAAACAAATGTAAGTGTTCCATCCAGCAGCCAGAATGCTGAGGGAGCTAAGGCTCAAGATAAAGAAGCACGAGGTGGCACCACATGGGTGGTCATCACTGCTGGTTCTCTTAGACTTCAGTATCAAGCTGTTTCAGAAAGGGATTCACCCAACCATCATTTCCAAGTCATTCCAGATGGAATCAGGAAAGGAGGGTGTTGAAATCTTAACATGTCTTGACCCATGGAACTGTGTGACAGAGAAATAGTGCAGCCACTTTATTGATCTCCAAGGTTTTCTGTGTTTAAGTCTTCTTTCTCCAGTAAGTAGAAATGCAGCAAGGGAACTGATGGACTCAGCCACTGCTGCTGGTGTAGATCTTAAAGATACCAAAGTAGTCAAGAAACTTTGAGGGCATTGTGCCAAGTAAAATAAGTCAGATGGAGAAAGACAAATACTGATGATCTCTCGTCTAGGTGTAATTAAAAATTGAAAAAAACAACATCATGGATACCAGGTTGGTAATTACCAGGGACATGTGTGTATGGTTTACATATACATGAGGTATGTATAGTTTATTTATAAACTATATATGGGTTAAATATATAAAGAAACTGGGTGGGATAAATGATGACTGCAAGTTGGTGGAAGGGCTGGTTCTCACCCAAAAGATGACCTAACCAGAGTTGAAAAAGCTAAGATGGGGCTTATGTAGTTTTCCTTATCTGCTCTCAAAACGGATATGGATAATCACATAATAGTTTCCAATATGCCCATATGGGCCCAGTGCTAAGAAGAAAGCCTGTATTCTAAATTCCATGAAGCAAAATTTTAAAGCTGGATATAATGTTCTCATACAGAAGTCTATTCTTTTTTTTTTTTAATTTTTTTTTTAATGTTTTATTTATTTCTAGGAGAGAGAGAGAGACAGCGTGAGCAGGGAGGGCCAGAGAGAGAGGGTGTCACAGACTGAAACAGTCTCCAGGCTCTGAGCTGGCAGTCAGCACAGAGCCCGACGCGGGGCTCGAACCCACGAACCGTGAGATCATGACCTAAGTGAAAGTCGGACGCTTAACCAACTAAGCCACCCAGGCGCCCCTATAGAAGTCTATTCTTAAGAGATGCTCTCAGTGATCTTGCCTTATATTTCCTAAACAGATGAAGATACGGTTGCTGGGGATATTGGAAGAGAAGACACTGACCTCATCTGTTAGACAACTGGATCCAAGCCAGTTGCTCATATTGACCAATTCCCTGATAACATGCTAGATTTGGCTGAGCTAGCTGAGGGGTCAAACTATTCAACATCACTGGAAAAAAGTTCTCATTGTGCGGGTTCTAACAAAATGGTGATTGAAGAAGCCCAGTGCTCTATTCATGATGCCCTATGTGTTATTTGCTGTTTAGTGAAGCAAGAGCTCTTACGGGAGGTGGTGCTCCAGAAACAGAGTTGGCACTATGGTTAACTGAATATTCATGAACATTGAGTGGTATGGAATGCTGTGTTCTAATGTAGATGTAATGGAAGTCATTCCATCTACACTAACTGAAGCTGCTGGCCCGAATCCCATTTCTGCAGTACCAGAACTGAAAAAACAGCATGCCCAAGGAGAAAAACTATAGGCACTAATGTCCAAAAGGGTGGTATTTCCAATTTTGGAAGAACTTGTTGTCCACCCATTGCTGGTTTAAGTCAGTGCACTGATTCTAGCTACTGAAACTCTGCAACATTGTACAAAGTGATGATGTGGCAAAGAGTAATCCAGGTAACACTGGCTGCCTGGCATCGTCATGGCCACTGATAGTGTGGCTGGAGCAGGAGACTGCCTTGGTGTTCCTTGTTCTTCCATTTGGCATTTGCTTGAAATGGTATTTATACAATCTAATGAAAATACTAAACACTTGGTTTCAAAAAATAGTATGGTATCCCTCCAGGGCTTACTGGCCATTACAAAAACTGGACCTGCTCTTGTGACTAGTCTTATGAGTCCTTTGTCTTCAGAACGTGTGGCTCTGCCTCACTGTTCCATCCCAGTGTATTGTGCATTGCAGGACAAGCTGATGTAACCTTTCATTGCTCTGTATTTTAGGGTGTTTCTTCTTTAAGGGTTATGAGAAACAGTGTCTCACAGATGTTTTATGCATAGCCATGCATGACTATGTCTGTAGGAGAGAATCCTAGAGAGAAATTCTGCATTAGTTTATATACATTAAACTTACCCCAGGGTAGGGAATGCTTTGCTCTGTACACTCTTGCCAGTATTAAATCATCCTAAATTTTTGCCTTACGGCTTTTTGAGTTTGGGTCTTTTTTGGGAAGGTCATCCTTGTCCAAAGATTATAAAGGAAATCTTCTATGTTCTGGGCCACTGATCAATTTTGGGATTTTTAGTACAGTATGAAACAGGTCTAATTTCTTCTAAAAATTGGTACAAATATGTCAGCATTGCAGATAGTCCACTTTTTCCCCAACTGATTTGAAATTGTGTTCTGTTTTGTTGATTTGCCTTTTCCTTGACTAATAGCACTGTCTGAATTACCACATGTTAATGTATGCCTGAATATCTAGTGGTCTAAATCTAATCTCTTCCCCACTGTTCTTAAAAAAAAAGGTGGGGGGGGGGTGCCTGGGTGGCTCAATCACTTAAGTGTCTGACTTCCTTTCAGGTTATGATCTCATGGTTCATGACTTTGACCCCACTTTGGGCTCTCTGTCATCAGCACAGAACCCACTTCAGATCCCCTCCCTCCCTCTCTCCTTTTCTCTCTCTCTCCTCCCCCCCAAAATAAACAAACATTAAAAATATCCTTGGCAAAAAAAAAATATCCTTGACAATTTTTGTGAATTGCTTAAGGTGAGTTCTGAAAAACACTTTATAAAGAATCCCTTAAGACACTGCTTTAGGATTTTTATTAGAATGGGGTTGGATTATATATTAATTTGGAAATAAGTAGTATCTTTACAACATTTTGTCTTCCCTTCTAAGAACATGAACTCTTCTTTCATTTTTTTTTTTTTTTTAGATCTCCTGTGATTTCCTTCAAATAGGTCCTATATTCTTAGGTGTTTTCTAACATTTTGGGTTCTATTGCTATTGAGAATGGAATCTAGAGAGGATATTTTGTCTTCCCCATTTCCCCTGACAACCTTCAGTTTTCTTAGGGGAAACTGCCCTAAGTTTGTTCTTAAAACTTGTGGTTCTGGTGGGATTGACTCCTCCCTCCTTGGCCCTATCCCAAGTTCACAAAAATGACTCAGGACTCAATTTCAGGTTTCTGTGGACAATATTAATTGAGACTCTTTCTTGAATGGGTGGTGTTCAGTGCATGGAGAGAGCTGTCTGGAAGAAAAGACTTCACAGGACAGAGGTCAGAGATTTGGGGTAGGATGGAATGTGGAGAATCAGTAAGAAATTTAATGTGGATTCTTTTTTTTTTTTTTTAAATAGTTTATTGTCAAGTTGGTTTCCATATAACACCCAGTGCTCATCCCCACAAGTGCCCCCCTCCGTGCCCATTCCCCACTCCTCCCAGAAATTTAATGTGGATTCTAAATCCAGCTATTTTCAACACTCACTAGTTCTAGCTAATGTTTCTTCCCTAATATTTATCTCTCACTCTCTTCTTGGTTAATTGTATAGGTTAGTGAATGGGTGTGATAGTTGTTTTCTACGTACTAGAAAATTCATTTGAATTTTGGTTGATGGCCTTCCTTTCTTCCAGCACTTTTTTTCACTTTTACAGCATTTTAGGAGGAGTTGTGGAGCCATTGTTCCAACCATCATTGAATGTTCAACCTAGGACCTGTCTGGGTTTTGAGTAAGTTAAGGATTAGATACACGTGTAATCATCTGTGGAGAAACAATATCCTAAAGGTGAGCAGCACTGACATTGCTGAGTGGTGAGGCATTCCACTTGGGAACGTGTTGGTGGTGGTGGTGGTGTTAAGTTTATTTATTTTCAGAGAGAGCAGGAGAGAGAGGGAGAATCCTAACCAGCCTCCGCAATATCAGTGCAGAGCCTAAGAAGGGGCTTGAACTTGGGAACCATGAGATCATTACCCGAACTGAAACCAAGAGTCCAATACTTACCCAAATGAGCCACACAGGCACCCTAGGAGAGTGTTTTCTTACTGCAGTACCTAGCCACAAGACAAAGAAATCATCTTCTCATTGGTTTTAGCATGTGGATGCTTATTCCATAAACTAAGTAGTTAGGGCTCCTAAGAGGAAGAAAATTATCATAATGTGTGACTGATGAATGTGACCATTCAAGATACTCATGGAGTACTGGGTTGAAGCGCATTTTCAAGTGATAATCTTTCCCATCAGCCAGTAAAGCATTGGGACTCTCAAATTTTTGCCTTATCTGTTGCCTACCTGAAAGAACACTATGTCTGTTACTATCTTCTCTCAAATTTTCCCTGCATTTTTAGAATCTAGGGGGCTCTTCTGGGTAAATGTTTGCTTCATACCCCATTTTCTCCCAACGGTACCTTCCCTGTAAATAGTATGTATATGTATATGTGTGTGTATATATATATACACACACACACTATTATTGTCAAGTTGGTTTTCATATAACATGCAGTGCTCATCCCAACAAGTGCCCTCCTCCATGCCCATCACCGATTTTCCCCTCTCCCCCACCTCTATCACCTTAGGGTTTTCTGTGTATACTGTCATGTCATCTACAAATAGTAAGAGTTATACTACTAGTTTACCAATTTGGATGCCTTTTATTTAAAAATTTTTTTAATGTTTATTATTTTTGAGAGAGAGAGAACAAGCAAGCATAAGCAGGTGGGAGGCAAAGAGAGAGAGACACACAGAATCTGAAACAGATTCCAGGTTATGGTCTGTCAGCATAGAGACAATCCCAACCAAGCTCCACACGGTCACCCCGGGGCCCAATGCAGGGCTCGAACTCACCGCAAGATTATGAGCTGAGCTGAAGCTAAACGCCTGACTGACTGAGTCACCCAGGTGTCCCACATGCCTTTTATTTCTTATCCGACTGTGGTGGCTAGGTGTTCCAATGTGATGTTGAATAAAAGTGGTGAGAGTGGACACCTGTGTCCTGTTCCCAATCTTAGGGGGAAGCTCTCAGGTTTTGATGATGTTAGCTGTGGGTTTTTCATATATGGTCTTTATCATTCTGTCTAAACCCACTTTGTTGAGGGTTTCTGTCATGAATAGTTGTTGGACTTAGTCAAATGCTTTTTCTGCATATATTGAAGTGATCCTATGGTTCTTATCCTTGTTAATGTGAAGTATCACATTGATTTGCAAATACTGAACCTCCTTGCATCCCAGGAATAAATCCCACTTGATCTTGGTGAATGACTTTTTTAAATGTATTGTTGGGTTTGGTTTGTTAATATTTTTTAAGGATTTTTGCATCTGTTCATCAGTGATATTGGCCTACAGTTTTCTTTTTTTGTTGTGTGTCATTATCTGGGTTTCGTACCAGGGTGATACTGGCCTCCATGAATATTAGGTATTAACTTTTCTTTTTTCTTTCCTTTTTTTCTTTTTTTAATGTTTATCTTTGAGAGAGAGACAGAGTGCGAATGGGGAAGGGGCAGAGAGCTAGGGAGACACAGAATCCAAAGCAGGCTGCAGGCTCTGAACTGTCAGAACAGAGCCTTATGTGAGGATGGGACCCATGAATCACAAGGTCATGACCTAAGCCAAAGTCAGACACTTAACCAACTTAGCCACCCAGGCACCCCTGTGTTAACTCTTCTTTAAATGTTTGATAGAATTCATCTGTGAAACCAGGTGGTCCTGGACTTCTGTTTGAGAGTTTTTCAATTAGTGATTCAATTTCATTGTGGGTAATCTGTTCAAATTTTCTATTTCTTCCTGATGCAGTTTTGGGAGGTTATGTGTTTCTAGGAATTTGTCCTTTATTCTAGGTGTCCAGTTTGTTGCAATATAATTTTTCATAATCTTGTAATCCTTTGTATTGTGTGGTGTTGGTTGTTTTTCTTCTTTCATTTCTGATTTTGATTGTGCACTTGCTCACATGTGCACACTCTCTCTCGTGCTCTCTTTCTCTCTCTCTCTCTCTCTCTCTGAGTCTGGCTTTTTGTTCATCTTTTCAGGGAACCAGCTCCTGGTTTCATTGATCTGTTACTTGTTTTAGTTTCTATTCCATGTATTCCTTCTCTAATCTTTATTTTTTTTTCCTTCCTTCTGCTAGTTTGGGGTTTTGTTTTTTCTTCTTTTTCTACCTCCTTTAGGTAAATAAAGTTAGGTTGTTGATTGGAATTTTTCTCCTTGATGTAGGCCTATATTGCTATAAACTTCACTCTTCAAATAGGTTTGCTGTATCCCTAAGATTTTTGGATCATTGTTGTCATTTTCACTTGTCTCCATATATTTTTTTGAATTCTTCAATATCCTGGTTGACCTGTTGATTGTTTAGTAGCATGTTACTTAACTTTCATATATTCATGTTGTTTTTAGATTTTTTTTTGGTTGATTTCTAGTTTCAAACTGTTGTGCTTAGAAAAGATGACTGATAAGACTTATGTTTTTGAATTGGTTAAGCTTTGTTTGGTGGGGTAACATCTACTCTGGTGAGGGTTTTATGTGCACTTAAAAAGAATGTGTATTCTGTTTTAGGATGGAATGTTCTGAATATATGTTAGATCCATCTGATCGTTGTGTCATTAAAAGCTACTCTTTCCTTGTTGATTTTCTGTTTGGGTGATCTATCCATTAATGTAAGTAGAGTGTTAAAGTGCCATACTGTTATTGTGTTACTTTTGATTGCTTGTTAATGTTTGTTAATGGCTGCATTATATATGTGGGTGCTTCCCTGATGGGCGTATAAATATTTACAATTAATATATCTTCTTTTTGGATTATTCCCTTTATCGTTATGTAATGTCATTCTTTGTCTCTTGTTACAGTCTTTATTTTAAAGTCTAACTGTCTGATGAAAGTACTCCCACCCCAGCTTTCTTTTCACTTTGATTTGCCTGATAAATGATTTTCCATCCCTTCACTTCAATCTAAATGTCTTTAGGTCTGAAATGAGCCTCTTTCTAGGCAGCATAGGTATTGCTTTTTTAATTATTCTGTCACCCTATGTCTTTTGATTGGATAGTTTAGTCCATTTACATTCCAAGTAATTATCAAAAGGTGTGTACTTACTGCCTTTTTGTTACTTGTTTATGGTTATTTTTCTAGTTCTTCTCTCTTCCTTTCTACTTCCAGTTTTTGATTTGTGGTTACCATTAGGTGTATATATAACATCTTGCATATGTAATAGCCTATATTAAGTTGATGATTGTTTAAGTTTGAACCAATTTGAAAAGCTCTAAATTTTTACTCCTTCCCCCATGTTTTAAGTATATGATTTTAGACTCTATATCCTTTTATTTTGTGAATCCCTTGACCAATTTTTATAGATGTGCATGATTTTACTTCTTTTGTACTTCCCGCTTTTCTTACTCCTTTAATATTTCTTATAGGACAATGAATTCTTTCAACTTTTGTTGGTCTAGGAAACTTTTTATCTGTCCATCTATTCTGGATAGTAGGCTTCCTGGGTAGAGTATTCTTGGTTGCATTTTTTTTTTCCCTTTCAGCACTTTGAATATATAATGGCATTCCCTTATGGCCTACAAAGTTTCTACCAAATAATCAGATGATAGCTTATGGGTTTCTCTCTCATACAATGGCTTTCTTTTTCTCTTATGATCTTAAAATTCTCTTCTACTTTTTGCCATTTTACTTACCATGTGTCTTGGTGTGGACCTCCTTGGGTTGATTTTGTTGGGGGCTTTCTGTATGTTCTAGATCTCAATTTCTATTTCCTTCCCAGATTAGGGAAGTTTTCAACTATTATTTCTTCAAAAACATTTTTTACCCCATTCTTTCCTTCTTCTCCTTATGGTATCCCTATAATGCAAATGTTACTTTGCTTGATGGTGTTGCTGAGTTGCCTTAATCTGTTTTCATTTTTTATTATTTTTTCTTTCTTCTATTCAGCTGGATTGTTTTCTACTACTCTGTCTTCCAGGTTGCTGATTTGTTCTTCTGCTTTTTTTCTGGTTTGTAGTCTCCTATTCTCTTAGTGTGTTTTTAATTTCATTTATTAGGTTCTTGATCTCTAATTGGCTCTTTTTATATTTTCTAACTCTTTGTTGAGGGTCTTACTGAGATCCTCCTCTCTTTTTTCAAGTCCAGTGAGTATTTTTATGATTCTTACTTTAAATTCTTTATTGGGCATATTACTTCTCTCCATTTCATTTTTCACCCTTGCTGTGATTTTGTCTTGTCCTTACATTTGGGACATATTACTCTTTCTCCTTATTTTGTCAAATTCTCTGTGTCTATTTCTATGTATTACAGAAATCAGCTATGTCTCCTGCTGTTGGAAGCAGTGGCTTTTTGAAGAAGAGGCCCTGGGGCACCTGGATGGCTCAGTCAGTTAAGCGATTGATTTTTGCTCAGGTTGTGATCTCACAGTCATGGGATTGAGCCCCACCCTGAACCATACTGAGAATGGAGCCCACTTGGGATTCTCTCTCCCCCTCTTTCAGCCCCTCTTGCACTTGCACACTGTCTCTCCTTCAAAATAAACTTAAAAAGGGGGAAGAGGCACAGTCGTGCCCTGTAGTGCAATCTCCCCTGTTTCCCAGAACCTGGCACCTCAAGGCTGTCTCCTATGTGTGTCACATGTGCCCTACTGTTTTGGTTGAGCTGTTCTTGCCTTTAGTCCAGTCATCCTCAGTGGCTCTCTTTGCCTGTTGGGGGCAGAGTTTGGTCCCTGTGTTGTTAATTGATCAATCTGGGGCTGCCCTGGGCTTAAGTTGGGTCAGACCAGACAGTTGTCAGAGCTGCAGTGGTACTGAGCTGCAGGGTGCTCTCGGTGTGTTTTCCCTTGAGGCTTTCATTTTTGGGAGGGGCCTGCAGTCAGACCAGATGACTGTCCTCAGCCTACTGCTGGCACTACAGTGGAGCTGGTATGTGTGGTTTTCATCCCCTCTTGAACCTCTTGACAGCGTCACTTGAACCACTGTCAGCACTGCTTGCACAATGCCATGCTTGTCTCAGTACTTTGGAAAACTCCTGTGGAAGGCAGTTGGATAGTGTGGGAGCACAGGAGAGCATGGGAGTGGCACATGCTGTTAGCCAGGTTTGTGTGGGTTTGCTATGAGAGGAGACCTGGAGTTGCTTTGGAGATTTAGGGGGGTGGGGGTGGAGAGGTGAGGGAGGTGGTTGGAGAGGGAGGGGATGAGTATGCAGTAGAGCTCAGGGGTGGGGCACACTGTTAGCAATCTAGATGGAGAAGTTTTGTGCTATGTTGGTTCCCACAGCTGTCTATGTATCTAGGCTTGGGGGCAGGGGAGCTAAATAGTGCCTATTACCTCTTTTGTTCTTAAAGAAGTCTCCTGAATATCCCTGCTTTTCCAGTGCCTTCTCTAAGATTAGTAAATAAATCTCTTTTCCATATACCCCAGGCATTTTTCAAACTGCTACTTCTGTGCTCCCAGCAGGGTTGTTATACTGTCTCTTTAAGTGTGGAGATCTCCCAAAGCTGAGCCACTGATTTTTTAAAATTTCAGGTGGTAAGCCCCACTGATTGTTAAGCCCCTCTGGTTTTCAAAGGCAAATGTCATAGGGATTTATCTTCCTAGCACAGGTCCCCCATGTCTGGGATGCCTGGTGTGGGATCTGTTTCTTTCTCTTCTCTGTGCTTGCAGTGTCCCTCCTTCCCACAGACAGTCTTGGGTCTGGTTGGTTCTTGGCTGCATCTCTACCCTTCCTACCATTTTTCCATGTGGCCTCTTCTCTACAATTAGCTCTGGAGAGTCTGTTCTTCCAGTCTTCAGGTCATGTTCTGGGCTATTTACACTGATGTGGGTATTGTCTAGGTATGTGGTAGGACCAGGTGAGCTTAAGATGCTCCTACTCCACCATCTTTCCTACAAGTCTATTGTTTCTATTGATAAAAATGCCCTCCATTCTTCCTCTACAAGCTGTTCCCAGCCCACACATTCCTTTACCACCTTCCACTCTCTTACCACATTTCATCCTTACATAGCAAACCCATCTGTGACTTTCCTACCTGGAGTGACTAATAAAATATTTCTCAAGTATATACCCTTGGGGTGCCTGGGTGTCTCAGTCGATTAAGCATCCAACTTCAGCTCACGTCATGATTTCGTGGTTCATGGGTTCAAGCCCTGCATTGGCCTCTGTGCTGACAGCTCAGAGCATAGAGTCTATTTCAGATTCTGTGTGTCCTTCTCTCTCTGCCCGTCCCCTGCTCCCTCCCTCTCTCCCTCTCTCTCTCTCTCTCTCAAAAAGAAAGAAACTTCAAAAAATGTTTAAAATAAAAAGGATATATCCTTGTTGAAGAATCTTTATGGGATCATATGGCATATAATGAAATCAGTCTAAATCTCCTGAAGAGTTTTCCCTCATTCTTCCCTGATATTGCTGCCAGTCTACATTATACTTTCTTTGCACCAATTTTTGTTTATGACATTTCCCCAACAATACCACTCTTTTCATCTACCATAATCATTTGTCAAAATATTTCAATACCCAAATTAAATTTTATCTCTTCAGTGAATGTGCAAGAGACCACTTTCCCTCTTGTTTATAAGCACACTTTGTCCTACACAGGTCACTTAAATTGATTCTTTACACTTTGATTCTTACTACTCCCATTCTCTTCTTTCATCTCCATCAAATGGGCTATAAATTATTAAAATAAGCACACATCCGTGATGATTACTACCCTCCCCAATTCATTATCAACACACAGGCAAGAATATAAAGTGTTCAGAATACTTAATGAGATATAAGTAGTTTTTTTTTTTTCAAATTGGGGTATAATTGACATAGGGTATTATATAACTTTCAGTTGTACAAAATGATGCTACATTTGAATATATTGCAGAATGATCATAACACAAAGCCTAGTCAACATCCATCACCATACATAGGTACAAAGTTTGTTTTCATGTGAAGATTTACCCTCCTAGCAATTTTCAAATATGCAATACAGTACAGGCAAAACTTGTTTTATTGTGCTTAACTTTATTGTACTTGATAGATAATGCATTTCTTAAAAAATTGAAGGTGTGTAGGAGCCTCACATTGAACAAGTCTATCAGCACCATTTTCCCAACAGCATTTGCTCACTTCAGGTCTGTGCCACATTTTGGTAATTCTCAAAGTATTTCACACTTATTCATCATTATTATTACATTGTTAGAGTGACCTATGATCCGTGATGAGGACTCAAGAGGTCGAATGATGGTTAGCAATTTTTTTTAGCAATAAAGTGTTTTTAAGATAAGTGCTTTTTTTTAGATACGCTGTTGCACACTTAATAGACTATAGTGCAAACATAATTTTATACACACTGGAAAACAAAAAAAATTATTTGACTCACTAAATTGTGATACTTTATTGTAGTGATCTGGAACTGAACCTACCCTATCTCAACAAATGTCTATTTTAACTATAGTTGACATGCTATACATAACATCCCCATGACTTAAAGTATTTTATAATTGGAAGTTTGTACTTTTTGACTACTTTCACCCATTTTGTCGACACACACCCCTCTCCCACCCCTTCTATGTCCAGTCTGTGGCAATGAACAATCTCTTCTTTGTATTTGTGAATTTGGGTTTTTGTTTTGCTTTAAATTCTACAGATAAGTGGAATCATAGGGTATTTGTCTTTCTCTGATTTTTTTCACTTAGCACCATGTTGGTCACAAATGGCAAGTTTTGGGGCATTTGGGTGGCTTAGTCAGTTAAGCATCTGACTTTGGCTTAGTTCATGATCTCACAGTCCATGAGTTCGAGCCCTGGGTCAGGCTCTGTGCTGATAGCTCAGAGCCTGAAGCCTGCTTCAGATTCTATGTCTCCCCCTCTCTCTACATCTCTCCCGCTTGCAATCTCTCTCTCTCTCAAAAGTAAATGAACATTAAAAACAATTTAAAAATGGCAAGCTTTTATTCTTTTATTAAAAATAATATTCTACTAATAATATTGAATTTTAAATAATATTCCATTACATATATACCACATTTTTTCATGGGTTTTTTTGGAGTATAGTTGATACAATGTCACATTAGTTTCACAAGTACACCTTAGTGATTTGGCAAGTTTATACATTATGCTATGTTCACTACAAGTAGAGCTACCATCTGTCTTACTACATTGACTGTATTCCTTATGCTGTGCCTTTTATTCCCATGACTTAACTAATTTCCTAACTGGAAGCCTGTATAGCCCTCTCTCCTTGACCCATTTAGCCCACCTCTCACCCCTCAGGAACCATAAATACTCAGGAACCTTTGTATTTATAGGTCTGATTTTGCTTTTTGTTTTATTCACCTTTTTCATATTCTACTTAAAGTGGAATCATACACTATTTTTCTTTCTCTGCCCTACTTATTTCACTTATCATACCACCTAGGTTCGAGATGCCTGGGTGGCTCAGCTGGTTAAGCATAATACCTCCTAGGTCCATCCATGTTGTTTCAAATGGAATGAGCTCATCATTTTTATGGATGCATAATATTCCAGTATGTGTGTGTTTGTGTAGATACATATGTGTACATATTATACATGAACATATATATGAACACACACCTATGTACAGACATAGAAATACACATAATACATTATCCTTCTCCATTTGCTTATTCATGGACACTTGGTCTACTTTTATAATTTGGATATTATAAGTAATGCTGCAGTGACCATAAAGGTGCATATATCTTTTCCAATTAGTGTTTTCATTTACATTTGGTAAATACCCAGTAGTGGAATTACTGCCTCATATGGTATTTTTAACTTTTTGAGGAGCTTTCACACAATTTTCTACAGTGGCTATACTAATTTACATTCCCACTGACAATGCACAAGTGGTCCTTTTTCTCCACCTACTTGACAACACTTGTTATTTCTTATTTTTAATTTTAGCCATTCTAACAGGTACAAGGGGTTATCTCATTGTAGTTTTGATTTGCATCCCTCTGATGAGTGACGTTGAGCATCTTTTCATGTGTCTGTTGGCCATCTGTATGGCTTCTTTGGGAAAATGACTATTCATGTTCTCTGCCCATTTTGTAATTGGATTTTTGGGGGTTTTTTGGTGTTGTGTAAGTTCTTTATATATTTTGGATATATATAGATGTATCATTTGCAAATATCTCTTCCCATTCAGTAGGTTGCCTTTTTGTTATGTTGATAGTTTGCTTTGCTCCGCCAAAGCTTTTGATGTAGACCTAATAGTTTATTTTTGCTTTTGCTTCCTTTGCTTTAGGAGACATACCTAGAAAAATGCTGCTATGGCCAATGTCAGAGAAATCACTGTGTTCTTTTCTAAGATGTTTATGGTTTCAGGGCTCACATTTAGGTCTTCAGTCCATTCTGAGTTTATTTTTGTGTGTGGTATATGAAAGTGGTACAGGTTCATTCTTTTGTATACAGCTATCCAATTTTCCCAGCACCATTTGTTGAAAGACCATCTTTTCATTGTTGTATATTCTTGCCTCCTTTGTCATAGATAAATTCACCATATAATGAGTTTATTTCTATTCATTGATCTATGTATCTGTTTTTGTGCCAGTACCATACTGTTTTGAGTACTATAGCTTTCTTGTGTATCTTGAAATCTGGGATTGTGGTATGTCCAGCTTTGTTCTTCTTTCTCAAGATTGCTTTGGCTATTTGGGGTCTTCTGTAATCCCATGCAAACTTTAGCATTATTCCAGTTTTGTGAAAAATGCTGTTGGTTATTTTGATAGGGATTGCATTGAATCTATAGGTTGTTTGGGGTATGATAGAAATTTTAACAGTATTCTTTCAATCCATGAGCATAGAATTCTTTCCATTTGTGGCACTTTCAATTTTTTTCATCAGTGTTTTTGTTTTCAGAGTATAGGTCTTTCACCTCTTTAGTTAATTTTATCCCAAGGTATTTTATTCTTTTTGGTACAATTGTAAATGGTATTATTTTTTAAAATTTCTCTTTGTTTTGTTAATAGTGTATAAAAATGCTACTGATTTCTGTGTATTAATTTTATATCCTGTCCCTTTACTAAATTCATTTCTCATTTCTCATAGTTTTTTGGTGGAATCTTTAGGAGTTTCTTTGTATATTATACAGTCTGACATAGTTGACAGTTTAACTTCCTTACAAATATGGATACAACCTTATATCTTGCTGTCTGATTGCTGTGGCTAGGGCTTCCAGTATTATGTTGAATAAAAGTGGTGAGAGTGAACATCCTTGTCTTGTTCTGACCTTACAGAAAAAAGCTCTCAGTTTTTCATCATTGAGTATGATGTTAACTGTGGGTTTTTCATACATGTCTTTATCATGTTGATGTATGTTCTAATCCCACTTTGTTCAGAGTTTTATCATGACTTGATGTTGAATCTTGTCAAACATTTTTTCTGAATCTGTTGAGATGATCATAAGATTTTAATCCTTTGTTTAATTGATGTAGTATATGATACTGATTTTTTTTTTTTTTTTTTTTTTTTTTTTAAAANTTTTTTTTTTTTTTTTTGCAAATAGCAAACCATTTATGCATCCCTGGAGTAAATCCCACATGATCATAGTGAATGATCTTTTTAATGTCTTGTTGAATATAGTTTGCTTATATTTTGTTGATTTTTTGCATCTATGTTCTTCAGGGATATTGGACTGTATTTTTCTTTTTTTGTGTGAGGTCTTTGGTTTTGGTATCAGGGTAATGCTGGCCTCCTGGAATGAATTTGGAAGTTTCCTTCCTCTTTTTTCAATAGTTTGCAGATAATAGGTATTTTTCATTAAAAGAGTAGTAAAATTCACCTGTGAATCTATTTGGTCCTGGACTTTTATTTTGTGTTAGTTTTTTGATTACCAGTTAAATTTCATTACCAGTAACTGGTCTGTTCAGATGGTCTGTTTCTTCCTAGTTCATTTTTGAAAGATTGTATTTTTGCAGGAATTTATCCATTTCTTCTAAGTTGTCCAATTTGTTGGCATATAATTTTTCATAATTGCTTGTATATCTCTAGTGCCAGTTGTTAATTCTGTCTTTTCTGATTTTATTTGGATCTTTTCTCTTTTTTTGTTGATGAATCTGGCTAAGGTTTGTCAGCTATGCTTTTTTTTCTCCCCCCTTTGCACATTTGTTAAATTCCACATGAGTGAAATCACATGGTATTTGCCTTTCTCTGGCTGACTTCCTTTAGCATTATATTCTATAGCTCTATCCATGTTGTTGCAAATAGCAAGATTCTGTTTTTTCTGGCTGGATAATGTTCCGTTGTACATATATACCACATCTTCTTGGTGCATTTTTCTATGGATGGATGCTTGAGCTGCTTCCATACTTTGGCTATTGTAAATGATGCTGTAGTAAACATAGAGATACATGTATCCCTTTGAATTTGTGTTTTTGTATTCTTTGGGTAAATATCAGTAGTACAATTAGTGGATCATAGAATAGTTCTGTTTTTAATTTTTTGAGGAATCTCCATACTGTTTCCACAGTGGCTGCACCAGTTGGCATACCCACCAGCAGTGCAGGAGGGTTTCTTTTTTTCCATATCCTCACCAACACTTATGTCTTGTTTTTTATTTTAGCCATTCTACCAGGTATGAGGTGATTCCTCATTGTAGTTGTTATTTGAATCTCTTTGAGTGTTGTTGAGCAATTTTTTATGTGTCTGTTGGCCAGCTGTATCTCATCTTTGGAAAGTGTTTATGTCTTCTGCCCATTTTTTAATAATTTGTTTCTGGGTATTGAGTTGTATGGTCTTTTCTTTTTAATTTTGAGAGAGTTCATGCATAAGCAGGGTAGGGACAGAGAGATGAGGAGAGAGAGAGAATCCCAGACAGGCTTAGCACTGTCAGCAGAGAGCCCAACATGGGGTTCAAACTCAAAAAACATGAGATCATGACCTGAGCTGAAATCAAGAGTCAGATGCTTTCTATATTTTAGATACTAGTCCTGTACTGGATGTCATTTGCAAAGATCTTGTCCCATTCAGTTGGTTGCCTTTTAGTTTTGTTGATTGTTTTACTTTGCTGAGTGGAATCTTCGTTTGATATAATCTCAATAGTTTATTTTTGCTTTTATGTCCCTTGCCTCAGGAGCCATATCTAGAAAAAGAGTGCTATTGGCAATGTCAGAGAAATGACTGTGCTCTCTTCTAGGAGTTATATGGTTTCAGATCTCACATTTACATCTTTATTTTTAGTTTATTTTTTGTGTATGGTGATAGAAAGTGGTCCAGTTTTATTCTTTTGCATGTAGCTGTCGAGCTTTCCCAACACCATTTGTTGAAGGGACTGTCTTTTTCCCATTGTATATTCATCCCTCCTTTGTCAAAGATTAAATGGCCATATAATTGTGAGTTTATTTTGGGGCTTTCTATTCTATTCCATTGAACCATGTGTCTTTTTTTTTTTTAATAGTTTATTGTCAAGTTGGTTTCCATATAACACCCAGTGCTCATCCCCACAAGTGCCCTCCTCCATGCCCATCACCCCCTTTCCCCTCCTCCCCACCCCCATTTGCCCTCATTTGTTCTCAGCATTCAAGAGTCTCTCATGGTTTGCCTCCCTCCCTCTCCCCAACTATTTTCCCCCTTCTTCTCCCCCATGGTCCTCCGTTAAGTTCCTCCTAATCCTCTTATACGTGCAAACATACGATATCTGTCCTTCTCTGCCTAACTTATCTTGTTCAGCATAACACCCTCAATGTCCATCCATGTTGCTACACATGGCCAGATTTCATTCTTTCTCATTGCCATGTAGTATTCCATCATGTAGATGAACCACATCTTTTTGATCCATTCGTCCATTGATGGGCACTTAGGCTCTTTCCATGTTTTAGCTATTGTTGAGAGTGCTGCTATGAACATTGGGGTACATGTGCCCCTATACATCAGCACTCCTGTATCCCTTGGGTAAATTCCTAGGAGTACTAGTGCTGGATCATAGGGGAGTTCTATTGTTAATTTTTTGAGGAACTCCCACACTGTTTTCTAGGGGGGCTGTGCCAGCTTACATTCGCACCAACAGTGTAGGAAGGTACCCGTTTCTTCACATCCTCGCCAGCATCTAGAGTCCTCTGATTTGCTCATTNGAGAAGGCATGAGTCAGGGAGGGACAGAGAGGCAGAGAATCCCAAGAAGTCTCCACACCATCAGCCCAGAGCCCGATGGAGGGCTCAATCCCACAAACTGCAAGATCATGAGCTGAGCCAAAGTCAGACACTTAAACAACTGAACCCCCAGGCACCCTGATTCATGTGTCTTTTTTATGCCAACACCATGATGTTTTAATTACTACCACTTTGTAATATAACTTGAAGTTTGGAATCATGATATCTCCAGTTTTGTTTTTCAAGATCGCTTTGAGTATTCAAGGTCTTTTGTGGTTTCATACAAATTTTAGACTTATTCTATTTCTGTGGAAAATGCTATTGGTGCGGCGCCTGGGTGGCTCAGTTGGTTAAGTTGAGCTCAGGTCATGATCTTGTGGTTCATGAGTTCGAGCCCTGCATCAGGCTCTGTACTTGTGAATAAAAATAGTGAGAATGGACATCTTTGTCTTGTTCCCAATCTTAGGAGAGAAGCTCTCAGTTTTTCACCTTTCAGTATAATGTCAGATGTGGATTTTTCATAAACGGCCCTTATTATGTTATGCTCCTTCTAAACCTACTTTGTTGAGGTTTCAGGAATGGATATTGTACTTTGTCAAATGCTTTTTCTGCATCTCTTGAAGTGATCATGTGGTCTTTGTCCTTGTTGATGTGAAGTGTCATGTTGATTGATTTGCAAATATTGAATGGCCCTTGCATCCTAGGAATAAACCCCACTTGATCTTGGTAAGTGATTTTTTTTAATGTCTTGTTGGATTCAGTTTGCTAATATTTTATTGAGGATTTTTGTATTTATATTCATGAGGGATATTGACCTGTAGTTCTTTTGTTTGTTTATTTGTGGTGTCTGTTTGGTTTTGGTATCAGGGTGTTACAGGCCTTGTAGAATGAATTTGTAAGTTTTCCTTCCTCCTCTATTTTTGGAACAGTTTGAGAAAAATAAGTATTCTTAAAATATTTGTTAGAATTCACCTGTGAAGCCATCTCGTCTTGGACTTTTGGAGTTTTTTGGGGTTTTGTTTGTTTGGGTTTTTTTTTTTACTGATGTACCTTCATTGTTGGTAATTGGTCTGTTCAAATTTTCTCTTCCTGCTTTAGTTTTGGTAGGTTCTATGTTTCTAGAAATTTATCCATTTCTTCTGTTGTCCAACTTGTTGGCATATAGGTTTTCATAATAATCTATTGTGATTGTTTGTATTTCTATTGTGTTGATGGTTATTTCTCCTTTTTCATTTCTGATTTTGTGTATGTGAGTCCTCTCTTTCTCTTCTTATTGAGTCTGTCTAGAGGTTTATCAACTTTATTGGTCTTTTCAAAGAACCACTTCCTGGTTTCATTGACCTGTTTTTTAGTTTCTTTTTTTTTTTAATGTTTTTAAGTTTTTATTTATTTTTGAGAGAGAGGGAGAGCAAGTGGGGGAGGAGCAGAAAGAGAGAGAGAGAGAAAGAGACAGAATCTGAAGCAGGCCCCAGGCTCTGAGCTGTCAGCACAGAGCCCGACACAGGGCTTTAACTCAGGTGCAGTGAGATCATGACCTGAGCTGAAGTAGGATGTTCAACCAATTGAGCCACTCAGGTGCCCCTGTTTTTTTTAGTTTCTATATCATTTACTTCTGCTTTTATTTTATGATTTCCTTCCTTTTGCGGGGTTTGAGTTCTGTTCTTCTTTTTAGGTGTAAAATTAGGTTGTTTACTGGAGATTCTTCTTCTTGAGGTAGGCCTGTATTGCTCTAAACTCTTCTCTTAGAACCACTTTTGCCACATTCCAAAGATTTTTGGACCATTGTGTTTTCGTTTTCACTTGTTTCCATTTAATTTATTCTTTGATTTTTTTTTGTTCACGCATTTGTTGTTTAGTAGCATCTTATTTAACCTGCATGTATTTATGCTTTTTCCGTATTTTTTCTTGTGGTTGATTTCTAATTTTGTAGCATTGTGGGTCAGAAAAGATGCATAATATGACTTCAAAATTTTTTTAATTTATTCCGACTTGTTTTATGGTGTAATATGTGATCTATTCTGGAGAATGTTCTATGTTCATTTGTAAAGAATGTGTATTCTACTGTTTTAGGATGGAAATATCTGTTAAAATCATCTGTTTCAGAGTATCATTCAAAGCCATTGTTTCCTTTTTGATTTTCTGTTTGGATGTTCTCTCCATCTATGTATGTGGGTTGTTAACATCCCCTACTATTTTTGTGTCACTATCGATTATATCATTTGTTATGTATTTGGGTGCCTTTATGTTGGGAGCTTCTTATTGGATTGTTCCTTCTATGACTGTATAGGGTCCTTCTTGGTCTTGTTACAATCTTTGTTTTAAAGTCTATTTTGTCTGATGTAGGTTACTCTAGCTTTCTTTTGACACCCATGTGCACAATAAATGCTTTTCCATCTCCTCACTTAATATTTGCAATTGTCTTTAGGTCTGAAATGAATCCCTTATAGGCAGCATAATGAAAGGTCTTGTTTTTTATTCACTTTGTCAGCCTATGGCCTTTGATTGGAGCATTTAGTCAATTTACATTCAAACTAATTATTTATAAATACATATTCATTGCCATTTTTTACTTGTTTTGTGGTGGTTTCTACAGATTTTCTCTGATGCTTTCCTCTCTCATTCCTTCATGGTTTGTTGGCTTTGTTTAGTGATCGACTTGGACTCCTTTATCTTAATTCTTGGCATATCTATTACTGGTTTTTCCTTTGTAGTTAACGTTAGGTTTGTATATAACCTCATCTTACAGCAGTCTGTATTAACTTGATGGCCACTTAAGTATGAATCCATTATTTACTCCTCTCCCCCCTATATTTTAGGTATATGGTGTCATGTTTACCTCCTTTAATTTTTTGAATCCTTTGACTGGTTTTTACAGAAATACTTAGTTTTACTGCTTTTGTGTTTCCTACCTCTGTGCTGTCACTTTCAGTCTCTCCTTTCAAAACAATCCCCTTTAATACTTCCTGGAGGGGCTGGTTTAGTGCTCATGAACTCCTTTCATTTTGTTTGTCTGTGAAACTATCTCTCCTTCTATTCTGAATGATACACTTGCTGAATAGAGTGTTTTTGGCTGCAGATTATTTCCTTTCAGCACTTGAAATATATGATGCCACTCCCTTCTGGCCTGCAAAGTTACTGCTGAAGCCTGTGCTGATAGCTTTATGATGTTTCCCTTATATGTAATCGTCGCCTTTTCTCTTGCTGCTTTTTAAATTGTTTTCTTTATCACTCCTTTTGCCATTTTAATTACTGTGTGTCTTGGTGTGGACCTTCTTCAGTGCTTTTGTTGGAGCTCTCTTTGCCTCCTGGATATATATTTCTGCTTCCTTCCCCAGATTAGGGAAGTTTTCACCTACTATTTCTTCTAATAAATTTTCTGCTCTCTTTTTTCTCTTCTTCTAACATCCCTATAATGCAAGTATCATTACACAAGATGGAGTCAGTCAGGCATATTACTTACATCTGTTTGGCTTAGGTTTCTTGCTGTGGTTTGGTCCTATTCTTTAATTTTGGACATATTTCTTTGTCTCCTTTTTTTTGTCTCTCTGTGTCTATTTGTGTTAGGAAAGCCAGTTACTTCTCTTGCTCTTAACAATAGTTGCCTTATGAAAAATAGATCCAGTAGTGCCCTACCGTGCAGTGTCGCTCTTCCCTAGGGCCTGGCACTTGAGAGTGTCCCTTAAGTCTGCTTCACTTGCTCTGCCCTTCAGTTTTAGCCTCTTTTTCTTCCAGCTCAGTTGTCATCAGAGGTTCTCTTTGCCTATTATGGGTGGTCTTTGGTCCCCAGTAGGGGTAAGGCACATTTTAACAAGGTATGTAGTGGTATGCTCGTGAAATGTGACCTGTCTCCCTCCAGAACTGAGGCCCTGCACAACACCAGGGTCAGGAGATGTGGCATTCATAGGATTTTGCCCTGGTCTTCTGGGGAACAGGGGCCTTTATTTCCTACCTTTTTTTTTTTTTTTTTAAGTCTCTGTCATTTATGTCTGCTCTGATCATTACCATTTCCTTTCCTTTCCTTCTGCTCACCTTGAACTTTGTTCTTTTTCTAGTTCCTTTAGGCTTAAGGTTACATTATTTATTTGAAACTTTTCTTTTTTGAGCCTTTTTGATTGATGAATGAATAAAGAAGAGATGGTGTGTGTGTGTGTGTGTGTGTGTGTGTGTGTAATATTACTCATCCATAAAAATTTGAGCCCTTTTGATTGATGAGTGAATAAAGAAGAGATGGTGTGTGTGTGTGTGTGTGTGTGTAATATTACTCATCCATAAAAAAGAATGAAATCTTGCCATTTGCAATGATGTGGATGGAGCTAGAGAGTATTATGCTGAGTCAAAGAAGTCAGAGAATGACAATTACCATATGATTTCACTCATGTGTGAAATTTAAGAAACAAAACAAGCAAAAGAGGGTGGGGGAAAAAAGAAGGAAATCAAACAGATTCTTAACTATAGAGAACAAACTGATGATTACAGAATGGAGGTGGGTGGAAGGATGGGTTAAACAAAGGATAAGGATTAAGGACTGCACTTGTTATGAGCATCAGCGGTTGTATGAAAGTATTGAAGCACCTGAAACTAATATTATGTATGTTAAATGACTAGAATTTATATAAAAATTTAAAATATAATAGTCTTATTTTTCTGATGTGTTACAAGCCTGGCTTTTTACCCCCCTCCATCTGCATGGTGAACGTCTTTCCATCCCTTCTCTTTCATTCTGTATCTGTCTTCAGTTCTGAGGTAAATGTTCTGTAAGTAGTATATTGATGGGTCTTTCTTTTTTTTTAATCCATTCTACAACCCTCTGTCTTTGGATTAGAACATTTAGGTCATTTACATTTTAAAGGAAGTATTGGTAGGTATGTACTCATTGCAATTGTTGTTTTTGATTGTTTGCGTAGTTCTTGGTTCTTTTTTTCTTGTCCTGCTCTTTTTCTTTGTGACTGATGAGTTTCTATAGTGTTTAGCTTGCTTTTTATCTATCTCTTTATTTGTTACATCTGTCATAGGTATTGGGTTTATATATAACATCCTAAGTAAATAGGTCTCTATTAATTTGATGATCATTTAAATTCAAACGCATTCTTGAAATAGAAAAAGAACATTTACCCTTCTCTTGCCTTTTTACTCCCTTCTCCATGTTTTCTGTGTATGTTGTCATTTTTGCATCTTTTTATTAATAATTTTATGTCTAATTATACCCACTTTATTTCTCTAGGAAACTTTTTATCTTTCCTTCAAATCTTAATGGTAATCTTACCTGGTAAAGTATTCTGGGTTGTAGGGTTTTTTTCTTTCAGCACTTTGAATATATCATGCCCCTGCCTTGTGGGCTGCAAAGTTTCTGCTGAAAATCAGATGAAAGCCTTCTAGATTGTCCCTTGTGGTAACATAGTTGATTCCCTCACTGCTTTTACTATTCTCTTCCTTTTTAACCTTCAACATTTTAATTGTCATGTGTCACGGTGTGTTCTTCCTTGGGTTCATCTTGTTTGGAACTCTGCTTGGAGTTGGATGTCTGTTTTCTCCCTAGGTTAGGGAAATTTTCAGTTACTATTTCTTCAAATAAGTTTTCTGCACCTTTTTTTTCTTTGTTCTTTTTCTGGGACCCAGATAATGCAAATGTTTGTTCACTTAAGGTCGTCCAAGAGACCTCTTCATCTATTAAAAAATTTTTAAATTTTTGCTGTTCAGCTTGTTTGCTTTCCATTACTCTGTCTTCTAGGTTGCTGACAGACTCTTGTGCATCTTCTAATCTGCTGATTTCCTCTGTTTTGTGTTCTTCAACTCTGGTTCTTTTGAATTTTTTTCTCTTTATTGAATTTATTTTCTCTTTATTCTCTTACTGTGTACTTTTCTCTACCTCAGTCAACATCTTTATAATCATTACTTTGAATTATCTACAGACATATTGTTTACCTGTTTTACTTCTTTTTCTGAGGTTTTCTCTTCTTTATTTTGCTCTATCTCCCCACTTTGCTTGACTTTCTGTGTTTGTTTCTATGGGTTAGGCAGAAGAACTACTTATCCTTGAAGAAATGGTTATGTGTGTGGGTATCTTCTATGTAGAATGTGTATGCTTGGTGACTTTCTCTGGAGCTGTGGCTGCATATGCTAGTTACTCTTTTAAACTGTTGCTTTTTACAGAAAGAAGAAAAAAGTCATAAAGGAAAAAAATAAGAAAAAAGAGGGGAACACCCAAAAGCATGACAAATTCTAAAAAGAAAAAATTTAAGACTTTTATTTTTTTTTTAATGTTTATTAGAGAGAGTGCGAGCACACAGGCGCCACACAAGTGGGGGAGGGGCAAAGGGAGAAGGAGACTGAAGCAAGGGCCGTGTTGTCAGCATGGAGTCCAACGTGGAGCTCAATCTCACAACAGTAAAATCACAATCTGAGCTGAAATCAAGTGTCAGACATTTAACTGAGCTACCCAGGTACCCCTGGACTTTTAATTTTTTTTTAAGTGGCTTAGTTTCTGTGCCCCCACATCATAGGGGCTGCTGTGGGACTGTAGATCCTGGGCTCAGTGAAGTCTTAAGCTCCCTGTGAGTCAGACCTTGCTCATTTCTTTAAAGGTGGGGAGGGGGAGAGAAAGCATCCTGCAGCTCTTTGGCCCTTTTATTTATTTATTTTTTTTATTTTTATTTTTTAGTTTTTTTTTAATGTTTTTATTTATTTTTAGGAGAGAGAGACAGCGNGGCGCCCCGTCTTTGGCCCTTTTAAACCACAGCTTTTTCTGTGTCCCAGCACAAATGAGGCTGGTGTGGGCTTGTGTGCCCTGGGTTTGCTGAGGTCCCAAGTTCACTGTGACTATTGGACCAGCTGTTTATGGTGTCCAGACCCTGCTCCACTGTGGGCTTTTAGGGTGGGGTGGGAACATAAGCCATGTTGTTTCCCAGTCCCTCTGACCTAGAAAACATTCCTGCAGCTCCTGAGCCACTTGACAAAGTTCTAGTGTTGTCTCTTTTATATCCTAGTTGTTCTTTTATATCACAGCTTTTTTTTTTCCTGTGCCCGAGGACAGAAGGATCTGTTCCTGGTCCCTCAGTACTATTCCCCCAAATACACTGCCATTCAGTGTCATGGGTGGGAGTTCCTTTGGTTATCATGTCTCCATCTCTCTTGATGTCCTCTTGCTGTTCTTAGATTCTTAATAGCTGTTTAGTCAGTCCTCCATTTGTCTTCAGGAGGAGCTGTTCTATTAATAGGTATAATTTGGGGTGTTCTGTGGATGATTGGAGTTTAGGGTCTTCCTACATCGCCATTTTGGACCAGGACGACACCACATTTTTTTTAATCCATTCATTCATAGATGGACATGTATGTTGTTTGCACATCCTGAGTATTGTAAATAATGCTGCAGTAAACATGGGAGTGCATATATCTTCTCTAATTTTTTTTTTCATTTTGTCTAGGTAAAAACACAAAAATAGAATTGCTAGGTCATATGTAAGTTCAATTTTTAATTTGTTGAGGAACCTCCATATCATTTTCATGGTGGTTGCACCAACTTTCATGTCTACCAATAGTGCACAAGGGTTCCCTTCTCTGCACATCCTTAACAGCACTTGTTATTTCTTGACTTTTGAATACTAACCATTCTAATAGGTATAAGGGGATATCTCATTGGGGCTTTGATTTGTATTCCCTGCTGGTGACATTGATCATCTTTTCATGTGCTTATTGGCCAGCTATATGTCTTCTTTAGAAAAATATCTGTTCAAATCCTTTGCCAATTTCTTAACTAGTTGGTTTGTTTTTTGTGGGTTTTTTGTTTGCTATTGAGTTGTATGAGTTCTTCATATATTTTGGATATTAACCCTTATCAGAGACATAATATAGGTAAGATGAATATTTCAGTATTCTTCCAATTTATGAGCACAGAATGTACCTTCTTTAAACAGTGTCTTACCACTTTCAGTATATAGGTGTTTCACCTCCTTGCTTTAATTTATTCCTAGACATATTATTCTTCTTGATTCAGTTGTAAAAGATTGTTTTCTTCTTCTGCTAATAAAAATATATTAGATATCTATATATTGATTTTCTATCCCACAACTTGACTGAATTCACTTATTCTAAGTTCTTTGGTGTAGACTTTAGGATTTTCTATAGTATCATGTTATCTGCAAATAGTGACCATTTTACTTCTTACTTTCCAATTTGGGAAGACTTTTATTTCTTTTTCTTGCTTATTTCCTCTGGCTAGAACTTCCAATATTATGTTGAATAAAAATGGCAAGAGTGGGCATCTCTGTCTTGTCCTAATCGTAGAAGAAAACCTTTTAGCTTTTCACCACTGAGTGTGATGTCAGCTGTGGCCATGTCATATACAGTCTTTATTATGGTAACGTACATTCCCTCTAGACCTTCTATGTTAAGAATTTATTAAATGGATGTTGAATTGTGTCCAATTCTTTTCTATACTGAGATGATGACTTTTGTTTTCATTTTATTAATGTCGTATATCACACTGATTAGCAGATATTGAGTTATCTTTGCATCCCTGAAGTAAATCATAGTATATGATCCTTCTAATGTATTGTTGAATATGGTTTGCTAATATGTTGTTGAGGATTTTTGCATCAATGTTCATCAGAGATATTGGCCTATGATTTTTTTGTTGTACAATATCTAGTTTTGGTATCATGGTAATGCTGAACTTGTAAAAATAAATTGGGAATTGTTCCCTCCTCTGTTTTTGGGAAAAGTTTGAGAAAGATTGATATTAACCTTTCTTTGTATGTTTGGTAGAACTCATCAGTGAAGCCATCTGGGATGAGACTTTTGCTTCTTGTAGAGATTAATTACTGATTCACTCTCCTTACTAGTAATCAGTCTGTTCTGATATTTTATTTCTTCTTAATTCAGTCTCAGAAGTTTATATGTTCATAGGAATTATCCCTTTCCTCTAGGTTGTCCAATCTGTTGGATGTAATTGTTCATACTTTTACGATCCTTTTATTGCCACGGTATCATTTGTAAAGTCTCCTCTTTTGTTTCTGATTTTATTAAGCTATCTTTTTCATTAGCCTTTTAATGGCCATTAGGTGCAGAGAATCACATAAATCACAATCATTAGCTATTGAAACATTCATCATTGATCTATGCCTGCATTGACTTGTTTATTTTTAATGAAACATTGAAATAAGAACCATGAACCCACCAAACCATATAAAAGCTGGGACCTTGAAGAAAACATACATAGCTTTTCTTTCCTCATTTGAGAAATTCTACAAAATGAAGTGCTGTGCTCGGAGAATGTGACCATCTGGACTATCCTAGACTGTAGACTCCAGGAGGGTCGTCCTGTGGAGGTGATGGAAGAGACCCAGAACGAATGTAGAAACCTGAGTAGAGAAAAGAAAACCAGGAGTGTGACAAAGTCCAAAAGGAGGCTGTGCTTTAAGAAGTCAGGACTCCTTGCGGCACCTGAGTGGCTCAGTTGGGTAAGTAAGTGTCCAATTCTTTAAAAAAAAAAAAAAAAAAAAAAAAAAAAAAAAAAAACCTGAGCTGAGATAAAGTTTATTCATTCATTTGGAGAGAGAGAGAGCAAGTGGGAGGCAGAGAGAGAGGGAGACAGAGAATCCCAAGCAGGCTCTGCACTGACAGTGCAGGGTTCAAATTCACAAACTGTAAGATCATGACCTAAGTATAACCAAGAGATGGATGCTGATCCACCCACGTGCCCCAGGTCTTTTACTTTTTAATGTTTATTTTGAGAGAGTGTATGTGTGAGTGGAAGAGGAGAGAGAGAATCCAAAGTGGGCTCCATGCTATCAGTGCAGAGCCCTACATAGGGACCATGACCTGCGCCAAAATCAAGAGTCAGATGCTTAACTGAATGAGTCACCCAGGTGTCCCTCAGGTCAGGTCTTGATCTCAGCATCCTGGGTTCAAGTCCTGCATAGGGCTCCACACTGGGTGTGAAGTCTACTTAAAACAAAACAAATCTCAGAACTCCTTAACATCAACATGACAGAAACTGCAGGAGTAATGTAGAGATGAATTGCTTTTGATTGACCCAAACAGCTCCCTCCTGGAGTGGAGGGCCTCATTCTCCTACTGGGTCTTGACTGGCTCCCCTACTATGTACCTCCCCACCACCAATGAGGCAATGGCACGGTGAGGTGCTAGATGTATTCTCTATATCTTGTTGACATGTGGCATCAGGAGTGAGTGTGACAGTTCAGACAGAATGGGGTACAGTGTACTGCAGATCAATCAATTGTTGTAGGTGGCAGCACCAAATATAAGCTCAGTGGCATGATGTGCCTGCCACGAACAAGTAAGATATGCTCTTGCCTGCTTCTCCCAAGGTTTAGTTATTGGCACTACTATAGAGTCACTGAGTGGCACCAGAACTTTACCAGAAAGATTTCATCCCTTCAAATTTATCAGATGGGTCTCTACTGCAACTGAAAGAATCTTAACCAATACACTAGACGTCAAGTGGATGGATAGGTGATGGGCAGGAGAAAGGAGCCCTTCCTTAGTGGGCCAAGGGGTTGTTTTTTTTTTAATATAAAGTGGTAGGTGCAAATGAAGCATCTTAAAACCAACAAGTCTGAATGTATAAATAGATTTGACAGTAACATCTAAATTGGCTTCTGACAGTCCCTGCATAATGCTAATCCAACACACAGATGATTGTGCATATTTTTCAATATTTCAGTTACCTAGCATTGACCTGCTTAGGACGCTCAGCCTTCCTGACCTGCAACCTAGGTGCAGGATCACTGTCCACAACCTCTAAAATTCATAGTGAAAAGTGTTGTATTTCAACACTGCTAGGGCTTCCATAATAAAATACCACAAACTGGAGGGAGGGGTGGGCAGCGAGTTAAACAACAGGTATTTACTTCTGACAGTGCTGGAGTCTCAAGGTGTCAACAGTAGGTTTCTCCCAAGGCCTCTCTCCTTGGCTTGCAGCATATGGCCATCTTCTGTGTCCTCACTGATAAGGGACAGAAGCAAAATATATATTCACCTTTAGCTGCAAAGGCTGACCTATAGCCTCCATAGTTCTCATAAGGATCAAATACGTGCTGGCTGCTATGTTCTTAAAGGGTCTCATGACTGCCAGTACATCTCACCAATAGTTAATATCAAACTGAACGATAAGCACCAAAGAAATCTTGCAAAAGTAGTTTTACTGGAGGGCGCCTAGGTGACTCAGTCAGTGAAGCATCCAACTTCTTTTGGCTCGGGTCATGAGCTCATGGTTTTTGAGGTTGGGCCCTACATCAGGCTGTCTGTCAGCATGGAACCCACTTCAGATACTCTGTCCCTCTCTCTCTGCCCCTCCCCTGACTTCTCTCCCTCCCTCTCTCTCTCAAAAATATTTTTTAAAAAGTATTTTTATGAGTAGAAATTTGAAAAAGACATTTATGATCTAATACTCCCTGAACGTCCCTCTCCCTTGAGCAACTAGGCATAAAAACACCAGTTTCACACAGCAAAAGTAAGTTCTTTCTGCCCATGGGTCTTATCCCCAGGCTATAATACCTTATTGCACTGAGAATGTCTCCAGGATTCTTTCTTGATCATTGATTCCTGACCCCACATCATTTTGGCACCGAACATGGGGCCTGTCTTCTCATCTGTACTATAAGCTTGAGTTAAACTTGGTGAGTATTTCTTCCTCTTTTACTTTGATTTCAGGGGCTTTTCAAGGAATATGGTCTTACGGAAATACTTTCATGTCCATTGCTCAGGCTGCAATCCTCTAGCCTGTGGCTGCTTTATGGGGAGGAGAAAGCCTACCTTTTGACTAGAAGCTAGTATGCTGGCCAGAATGATAATGAGACCCAGAAACTGAACACCTTCTCTTTACTCCTATCCTTTGACAAAGCTGTCTTGGGCACAGGAGAGCCACTTACGTCACTGGGACAGCTGCCAATATTAAGAGTTCCGGGTTAGGTTTCTTCCTCATGTTCTAATGTGATCCCTTCCACATCCCTGGTCTAGCGACTTCTGGCCAGGGCTCTGCTTGGAACTAGCTGCAACAACNAGCATTTGACCAACTCAGGTCATGATCTCAGTTTCTGTGGTGAAGCCCTGTATCAGGTTCTCTGCTGTCAGTCCAGGGCCTGCTTCACTCTCTCTATCCCTCTCTCAAAAACAAAAACAAAAAAACTGGGGACCATTTTCTAGGGAAGTCAGCTTTAAAGACTGCATGTATTGGAATGTTACTTACATCATGATGGATATCTGTCTTTACTGTTTTTTCATCAGTGTCCCCTCCCAACTACTTAAATGACAACATTGGGTAATTTCCCCTTGTAAAATTTTTCTATCGTTTTCCATAGGTTCAAAATAGTGGGTTCTTCATGGCATGAGATTTTGGTATATTCACTACCACCCATTTGTAGCCTAGGATGCAATGGGGAAGTGGGGGAGGGGGGCAGGATGCAGGCATCCTTCTTATAGTGTAAGGCTATGCCCATAGTCCTTTTCAGTCACTTTGACACTAGGAACCTCTGACATACCCAGCATGGGACACCACCCCGAAGTCACAGAGGGGATTTCCTTGCTAATGGACCTTCTTCTCTCAGTCCCCATGGACTCTCCCTTGGAATTCCCTTAAATCCAGCGGAAACAATTCAAATTTTAAGATTTAAGAAAGAAGAGACTGATCTTCTATAACACTACGTGGCCTCAGTACTCGTTAAGAGATGAGGGAAAATGACCCATTAATGAGACATTAAATTTGAATACATTTATCAGATCTCTGCTACAAGAAACAGGGCAAATGGACTGAGGCCTTCATGGCCTTAAATCAGGACCCTGACCTAAGGGCCTCTTGCAGAACATGTTTGGCCACTAACCGAGCTAATAAACCCTCTCCTGACATACTGAGTGATGATTATCCAGTGAAGGGGATGCTGATTTTCTCACTGTCCATTCTTCTGATAGGCCCAGGTTACTCTTGTTGTATGTGGGGACTTCTCCCTCATTCATTTCTTGGGTTAATAGCTTTGATAATTGGACCCAATTGTATGTGATTAGTCTACCTCCGGACGGGGACCTTAAGGAATATTAAATCTTTTCTGGCATGATGTGGACTGCCTAGTTTCACTTTTTGTTGGTGGTCAAAAAATGTGCCTGCTCATCTGTCTAAGCTGATGAGCTGTACAACAGGGAGTCCCCTTTCTCTGCCCTCTGGGCTTTTATCATCCTCCAGCCTTGGTGGTGGCACCTCACCTCTTTTGCCTCCACCTCCTCCTCCTCCCATTTCTGCACCATCATGGGTGCAGCCTATATCACCAGCTCCTATACCATCCTCTGTGCCTCAAGCACCATCAGCTTCTGCTCCTACGCTATCAAGGAGCAAGGAGAACCCCTCCCTGGACTGGAACCATCCACTTCAGACTTCCCCAATGATGCCCCAGGTAAAAAATGACAATGGGGAACAAACTGATTGACTTAAGTGGACCCAGGTGCAACAAAATGGTTATTTAAGCTAATTTAATTTAGCTTAATTAATATAGACCTGACTTTAGAGTTATTCACATTACATATACTTTTATTCTGGAGCACCTGAGTGGTTCAGTTGGTTGAGTGCCCAACTTCAGCTCAGGTCATAATGTCACAGTTCCTGAGTTCGAGCTCCACACCGGGTTCACTGTCAGCCTGCAAGGGCAGAGCCTCCTTCACATTCTCTGTTCCCCACCCCACCCCCCACCCCCTGCTTATGCTCTCCCAGAAATATTTTTTAAAAATTTTAATATATACTTTTATTCTGCCAAAGTTCTCATCGGCAATTTTTAAGCTAGCTTTCAGTATCTTTGGTAACCTGAAAATTTGAAGTTTTGCTAGGTTAGATGAAAAACTGGGTTAAATTCATTGGCTATCTAAGTCTTGCAAATGAGATAAGGCTTATCTGCTTTTGGCTTCCTGTTGCAGAGATACTTGGGTCTGTTGGTAAACATACTTTATGCTTAACTGAAATATTGTGGCATGGAAAAACATTTTTAGAAAGTGTGAAATGTATTTATAAATTTGCTGATCTAAAGAATTCTGATGTAAAAGAGTTCACAATTTTCACTGGAGAGTAAGGCTTCTACAAGTGAAAATTCTAATGTAATTAAGACTGAAAATAAGGAAAGCAAGAAAAGATCTTTTCCATATATAAGAAAAGATATGTTTTTAAGAAGAAAGATAAGGAATGGGAATATAATTTTGTCCTAAAATGAAACCGGTTGTTTGTTTGGAAAGAAAAGACTTATGACAAAATCTGAATGCAGAAGAAAGTTGTAGAAAGTTTGTGAAGGGAAAGTTTTAAAGAAGAATTTTATGTGTGGTCAGGACAGATAAAGATTGAAAAGGATTGATTTTAAAAGTACACTGGTAGGGGTCCCTGGATTGCTCAGTTGGTTAAGCCTCCCATCTTTGGCCCAGATCATGATCTCACAGTTGGTGAGTTCAAGCCCTGCATTGGGCTCTCTGCTGTGAGGCTGAACTCCACATTGGGCTCTCTGTCAGTATGGAATTTGCTTTGGATCCTCTCTCCCCCTGTCTGTCCCTTCTCTGCCCACGTGGTTTCTCTATCTCAAAATATAATAAATACAAAAAATTTTTAAAAAAAATAATAAAAGTACACTCCTGTAGGGGAACCTGGGTGGCTCAGTCAGCTAAGGGCCCAGCTTCAGCTTAGGTCATGATTTCATGGTTTCTGAGTTTGAGCATCATGTCAGGCTCTGCTCTGACAGCTTAGAACCTGGAACCTGCTTTGGATTCTCTTTCTTCCTCTCTCAAAAATAAACATTAATAAAATTTGTTTTAAAAGCACATTGGTATAAGATTCTGCTTTTCTCTCTCTTCAGAGGACAAAATTTTCTTGGATTGTTGGTCTGCTCTTGATAAGAAAATGTAAGGGGCCTGGGTGGCTCAGTTGGTTAAATGTCCAACTTCAGCTTAGGTCATGATCACACAGTTTGTGAGACTGAGTCCTACGACAGGCTCTGCACTGACACCATGGAGCCTGCTTGGGATTCTTGATCTTCTTCTTTCCTGCCCCTCTTTGAACATGTGCCCTCTCTCACTCTCTGTCTGTCTCTCAAACGTAAGTAAACTTTTAAAAAATGTAAACAAAATTTTTTATCTGCCAAAAAAAAACTCCATGAAGTTTCTACGTTTTGTCTTTACCAGGTCTTTGATTATGTAAGAGAACTGAAATTTCTCAATGTTAAAGGAGATAAGTTTTGCTAACAACTGTATATATAACCTTCTGTAGAATCTCTTATTGCCAGCTTGGGTAAGTAGATAATTGCTAAATTTATAACAATCTGTAATCCTGTTTAGGCATATGTTTAAAACTTTCTGAGGTGTTTAACAGACTCCCTTGAGATTTGAAATGGTAAATGACGTCTTTGTGACTTAGGGTTATTTGGTATGTTAAGTTACTTGGAAAGCACTGTCAACCCAACAATAAGCCTTAGATTGTATTCTATGGGTAAATACTATAACTATTGAAGAAAATATATGAAATTCCTGAAGTTTTAATATGTCCTAGTATATGGCCATTAATTATTGAAATACACATTAAATAAACAGATTTCCTCATCAACTGCATTATAATGAACTCTCAGATCTTTAACCATGTCCATTTTTAAGTTTTTTGTCCTGTATAGTTATGGTACTGACGCTCATGCAAAATGTGTTTCATCTTCAAGGAGGTTCATAAAAAGGGCATTTGTCAAATACTTTTTGGTATCTTTAAAAGCAAAACTAGGTAAGAATTTCCAGAAATAATGCTAAAAACACAAAGAGAACAAATTAATAGCATAGGACTGAATGAATTGAAAAGGATAAAATATTCCTTTGTGAACAAATTGAAACGTTTAACTTTTTTCCCTACCTGAACTCTTCAGAATCTAGAAACTATCAGTGAGTATTCTATCTTCCATGGCAATTACAGATATGTGCATAAGTTCAATAAGAACCTGTTCTCCTTGTAAAGGACACCATTTGGAAACCTTGGTTATATTACCAAGGCTTTGATTGGAATGTCATATTTGAGAGAGACATGCAAAGACTTAGATATGACCAGACATCTCTAAGGAATTAAGGTTGACTTTATGGAGCCAATGGAGTCTGTTGGAAATGTTGGCTTGATACCTTGCTTACAGAGTTCATAGCAGCCTTACCAGGTGATTTAAGAATGTCACTTCAGAGACATCTCCTGGAGGGGCCAAGATAGCGGAGCAGCATGGAACTTTTTTTTTTTTTTGCCTCTCTCATCCCTAAAATGTAGCTAGATCAACACCAAACCATCTTGCACACCTAGAAAACTGCTTTGAGGATTAACACAACAATCTGCACTACACAACTTGAACCACAGAACTTGGCAGGTATGCAGTGTGGAGAGGTGAACTGGGGCAGAGAGAAGCCACAGAAGGTATGGAGTCATTTTTGCTGCTGTAGAGAGGACAGAGATGGGGGGGTACAGGAAAAGCACTCCCCCCAACCCCCTGAAAGCAGCTGGAGAGAAAGAGAAAGAATAGACTAGAAAAAAAATTGGAGAAAGGAGAGGGTTTAACTTCCATTAAGATGCTATAAAAAGGGGAGTGTAGAGTCCGAAACTCTACAGCTTAATGCCCGGCATAGTTGTGGTGGGAAGGGTAAATCCCCAGGAGCAGACAGGGAGGTCCAAGGGGTCCTCAGACCACATGGGAAGAGGTGGCTTCCCTGCTGGGATAACAGGTGGTAGAGGCTCAGTGGCCTCCCCACAGGCAAACAATCCAGCAGATGCCAGAGAACAGCCACATTTGGTGGTGTTGGAACAGAATGTTAAGGGTGAAGCCTGGTGCCAGATGTGTGCTGTGATTTACCATAATCCCTGAAACACTACTGCTACACAATCGCGTGAATTTTTCTGGGGTTGGCTGGCACCTAGCCACAGTCTCTGAGCATCTGTAGCAGCACGGTCATGTGAATGCTCCAGGGGGTGGGCAGGCACCTGGACATTGTTCAGGGAGACCCTCCCCTAGAGGGTCTGAGTGGGTCAAAGCTGCAGGGACCTCAGAAATGAGAGGTTTGGAAACACAGCCCCATCTGAGGTAAACCTCAAGAGGCAGGTGCCACCTAACAGGCTGAAAGCTGAGTCAGGGACTGTAGAAGCTGGGAGTGGACAGAAGCAAGGGACAGAGGAGGGGTGGCTTAATTGCTGATCACAGAGAGGACAAAGTTCTGATACTACAGACTGGGTAGCTGGGTGATACCATTGTCACCCATCCCATGCATGCAGATACACACCTACACACACCACCTACACACACCACAATGATCCACCCCAAGAAACTAAGCATTGCTATCTAGTGGAAAACAGAGACGCTACACCAAACCCAAGCCAACTGGGCCACTGTGCTCTAGAGGAACACCCCATATCTTTCCGCCTACTTACTTTACGGACTATAAAATACTTCATAGTTTGACTTCTAGGGGAAACTGGATGTAGTTTCAATCATATTTCATTCTGTTTACTGCCCATCTATTCAATTTTTTCTTACTCAATTTTTTTCTATTTTTTACTTTTTTGTAAATTTTTAAATTCTATTTTAGTGTATTCATTTTTTTAATTTTCATTTTTTCCCCTCTTCTTTCCCTTTTTTCCCCATTCTATCAAGCTTCTTTCAAAAACCAGACCAAAACATACTTAGGAGCAAGCATCACTTATTTAATTATTCCTGTGGTGTTTTTAGGTTTTTAGTTTTTTTTATTTTTATATTTTGATTTTACTAACTTTTTCTTCCTCAAAAATGACAAAATGAAGGAATACACCCCAAAACAACAGGAAGAAATGACAGCCAGGAACTTAAACAACACTGATACAAGCAAGATGTCTGAACCAGAATTTAGAATCATGGTAATAAGAATAATAGCAGGGGTTGAAAAAAGTATAGAATCCATTTCTGCAGAGATAAAAGAATTAAAATCTAGTCAGGACAAGATTAAAAATGCTATAACTGAGCTGTAATCTAAATTGGATGCCACAGTGGCGAAGGTGGATGACATAGAACAGTGAATCAGCAATAAAGATGACAAATTTACAGAGAATAATGAAGCAGAAAAAAAGAGGGAAACTAAGGCAAAAGAGCATAACACAAGAATTAGAGAACTCGGTGACTCATTAAAAAGGAATAATACTCGAATCATAGGGGTCCCATAAGATGAAGAGAGAGAAAAAGGCGTAGAAGGGTTATGTGAGCAAATTGTAGTGGAAAACTTTCCTAACTTGTGTAAAGACACCTCAAAATCCAGGAAGCACAGAGGACACCCATTAGATTCAACGAACACCAACCATCAACAAGGCATATCATAATCAAATTCACAAAATACTCAGGCAAGTAAAGAAGCATGAAAACAGCAAGAGAAAAAAATCCTTAACCTATAAGGGAAGAGAGATCAGGTTCACAGCAGACCTATCCACAGAAACTTGGCAGGCCAGAAAGGAGTGGCAGGATATATTCAATGTGCTGAAAAGGGAAAAAAAATATGTAGTCAAGAACTCTTCATCCAGCAAGGTGGTCATTCAAAATAGAAAGAGAGATAAAAACTTTCTCAGACAAACAGAAACTAAATGAGTTCGTGACCACTAAACCAGCCCTGCAAGCAATTTTAAGGGGGACTCTGAGGGGAGAATAGACAAAAAAAAAAAAAAAAAAGCAACCAAGACTAGAAAGTATAAGAGACCACCACAAGAAACTCCAACTCTACAGGGAACATAATGGCAATAAATTCCTATCTTTCAGGACTCTAAATGTCAATGGACTACATGCTCCAAACAAAAGACAATAGGATAACAGAATGGATAAGAAAACAAGATCCATCTATATGCTGTTACAAGAGACCCATTTTAGACCTAAAAACACCTTCAGATTGAAAGTAAGTAAGGAGATGGAGAACCATCCATCATGTTAATAGTTGCCAACAGAAAGCCAGAGTAGAATCACTATACCAGACAATCTAGACTTTAAAACAAAGACTGTAACAAGAGAAGAAGAAGGGAATTATATCATAATTAAGGGGTCTATCCACCAAGAAAACCTAACAATTGTAAACATTTATCCTCCAAAGGTGCAAGCCCCCAAATATATAAATCAATCACAAACATACAGAAACCCCTTGATAACACCATTATAGTAGGGGACTTCAACACACCACTTAAAACAATGGAAAGATCATCTAAACAGAAAATCAACAAGAAAACAATGGCTTTGAATGACACATTGAACTGGATGGACTTAATATATTCAGAACACTTCATCCTAAGGCAGAATACACATTCTTTTTGAGTGCATATGGAACATTCTCCAGAATAGATCACATACTGAGACCCAAACCAGCCCTCAACAAGTACAAAACCTCAAGATCATACCATGCATATTTTCAGACCACAATGCTATATAACTTGAAATCAACCACAAGAAAAAAAAAATTGGAAAGTTAAATACTTGAAGACTAAAGAACATCCTACTTAATGAATGTGCTAACCAAGAAATTAAAAAGTTTATGGAAGCCAATGAAATAACAATACCACAGCCCAAAACCTCTGGGACACAGCAAAGGCAGTCATAAGAGGGAAGTACATAGCAATTCAGGCCTACCTAAGAAGGAAGAAAGGTCTCAGATACACAACCTAACCTTACACCTTGAAGAACTGGAAAAAGAAGACCAAATGAAACTCAAAACCCCAAACCAGCAGAAGATGCAAAATAACAAAGATTAGAGCAAAAATCAATGCTTACAAAACCAAAGAAACAGGAGCCAGGAGCTGGTTCTTAGAAAGAATTAACAAAATTTATAAACCCCTAGCCAGTTTGATCAAGAAGAAAAAGGACCCAAATGAATAAAATCAAGAATGAAAGAGAAGAGATCACAACGAACACTGCAAAAATACAAAAAATAATAAAAGAATTACGAGCAATTATTCACCAGTAAAATGAGCAATCTGGAACTAATGGACAAATTCCTAGAAACATAAAATGGAGGCTTCCAATGAATGGATTGAAGAGGCAGAAAGGAGAATAGGTGAATTAGAAGACACAATTATAGAAAAAGAGGAAACTGAGAAAAAGAGAGAGAAACTGATCCAGGAACACGAAAGGAGAGTTCAACAGCTCAGTGACAAAATCAAATGGAACCATATCCATATCATAGGACTCCCAGAAGAAAAAGAGAGGGAAAGGCGCTGAAGGAGTCCTTGAACAAATTTTAGCAGGAACTTCCCCAATCTGGGGAAGGGAACAGACATTGAAATCCAAGAGGCACAGAGAACTCCCCTCAGACGTAGCTTGAATCAATATTCTGCAAGACATATATTTTGCCAGTTTCACTAGGATAAGGACAAAGAGAGAATTTTGAAAGCAGCTAGGGATAAAAGGGCCCTAACAGACAAAGGGAAACCTATCAGAGTGGTGACAGACCTATCTACTGAAACTTGGCAGGCCAGAAAGGAATGGCAGGAAATCTTCAATGTGATGAACAGAAAAAATATGCACCCAAGAATCCTCTATCCAGCAAGCCTGTCATTCAGAATAGGAGAGAGAAATTTTTTTTTTAAAGTTGAAAGAAATTCGTCACCACTAACCCGGCCCTACAGAAATCCTGAGGGGGACTCTCTGAGGTAAATNAATACGGGAGCACCCAAATACATAAAACAATCACAGAAACTATCTTATGGATAAGAATGTGCTAAAGGCAGGGGACTTTAATACTCCCCTTACAGCAATGGATAGAACAACCAGACAGAAAATCATCAAAGAAACAATGGACTTGAAGGACACATTGGACCAGATGGATTTGACAGATATATTTAGAACTCTACATCCTGAGGNGAGAGAGAGCACTCAAAGAGACAAAATCATGAATGAAAATAGACTTACCACAACCAATCCCTCAGAAATACAAGCAATCATCAGGGAATACTATGAAAAATTATCTGCCAACANGAAACCATCAATAAAACTGATAGGCAACTGACAGAATGGGGAAAGATAGGTGCAAATGACATATCAGATAAAGGGCTAGTATCCAAAATCTATAAGAAACTCACCTAACTCCACACCCAAAAAACAAACAATCAGTGAAGAAATGGGCAGGAGATATGAACAGACACTTCTCCAAAGAGGACATCCAGATGGCCAATAGACACATGAAAATAATGCTCAGAGTCCCTCATCATCAGGGAAATACAAATCAAAACCACACTGAGATACCACCTCACGCCGGTCAGANAATAAATAAATAAAATAAAAATAAAACATTAGAAAAAAGATATACTACTTTAGAAGAATGTTGGGGGCTTATAAAATTCTACCTTAGGTGATTAAGGAAAGCCAGGACATACTTTTTTTAATTTTCGTGTTTATTTTTAAGAGATAGAAAATAATGAGCAGGGGAAGGGCAGAGTGAGGGAGACACAAAATCTAAAGCAGGCTCCAGGCTCTCAACTGTCAGCACAGAGCCCAATGTGGGGCTCAAACCCACAAACCATGAGATCATGACCTGGACCAAAGTCAGGCACTTAATGAAATGAGCCACCCAGTCACCTCAGGACATACTCTCCTTAAGTGATTGTTTGGGACCCAAGAAATTCACCTTAGGCAACTGTGGGAGAGCCAGGAAAATGTAGCTTAGGATGCTACCAGGGTGCCAGAAATATTGACCTTAGGTAGTCATGGGTGCCCAGGAAACTCAACTCAGCCTTAATTATTTGAGGCACACAGGATAAACCTTTGTGATTTTGAGATTGCCTCAAATTCTACTTTCAGAAATATGGAGGGCCCTGGAAACTATACCTTGGGTGTTTAGGGGCACCAGGAATGTGTGCCTTATGTAATTAGAGGAGCCCAGGAAACTCTCAATTAGAGAATTGTGGATGCCAGGAAAACACATCTTAGTTCATTATGAGTGGAAGCTATGAATGTCTCCCCTAGTGATTTGTGGGCCAGAAGTGTTCTCCCTTGGGTGATCTGGGGGACCTAGGACACCTACCCTTAGTTGACTAAGCATGGAGGATCCTGGGCTCCCATAATCACCTCAGACAGATATTGTGAGCCTTGAGCCTTCCATAATCAACTAAGATAAAGTATCATGGACCCCCGAGATTACCCAAGGCAGAATTTCCTGGGGTCCCAAATCACTAGGGGATATATTCCTAGCCCACACATACAATCAACTTTGGTATTGCTTCCGGAACACCACAATCCTCTAAGGTAGAAATATGGGCAACCCAAAAACCCCTAAAGATACAGTTTTCTGGTCTCCTCAAGTCATCTTAGATACAAATTCTAGGCTCTGCAATCACCTAGAATTTCCAGGGCCCTCAATATTTTCCAAATGTAAAAATCACTAAAGCTTAGTGTCTCATTCAGAGACACAAGGTCAGGTTTTCAGGGCCCACATTGTTATCTAGGGCACATGATACTGGCCCTACACAATCTTCTCAGGTGTACTATCCTGGCCCCTCAAATTTCACTGAGGTAGATTTTGCCAGTTCCCACAGACACATAAGGTACATCTTCCTGTGCCCCACACTCACAAAAGCTAGACTTTCCTGGACCCCCACATTCACCTACAGAAGATTCCTGGGACCACACAATCACATAAAGGTTTCCATTAATGTTTCCCATCATTGTCTAAGGTAATATTTCCTGGGCATCCAGAATCACCTGAGGTAAGTTACCTGGAACCCCAAATCAACCTAGGGAGTGTTTCTGGACCTCTACCATCACCTCAGCTAGACTTTATGGGACCCTTTGCAATCATCCAAGCTGTATTTTCCTGGGTCCCCCACAATCACTGAAGCCAGAGTTTGTTTGACCCCCTTTAATCACTTAAGGTTATAATCATTCATCCCAAAAATCATCCAAGCTCTAGTTTCCTGAGTTCCAGGACACCTAATGTAGAGATCTATGAACAATCACAACCACCTAAGTAGAGAATCCTAGGCTCCCACTATCACCAAAGTCACAGTAACCTTGATATCCACAATCACCTAAGAAAACGTACCCTGGCCCCATCATCACCAAGTGGTAGAGTTCATGGACTCAACCCTCCCCACAGTTACCGAATGTAGAGTTCATGGGTAGCACAATCAGCTAAGGAGAGTTTCCTGAGTACTTACAATCATATAAGGCATTGTTTCCTGACCCCAACAGTCAGAAAATGTAGAGATACCTGTCCCTTACCCAACCATCCCCCACCCTTGACAATCACCTAAGATCAAGTTTCAGGAGACTCCACCATCACCTAAAGTAGATGGTTTATGCATCAACAATTATCTGAGATTGTGTTTCCCTGATGGCCAATATCAACCAACAGAGATCTTGGGGCACCCCAAATTTCCTAACAGTGTTCAGATCCCAAAGTGGGGCTTGTGTTCACCTGAAGTGGGGCTGGAGCTCACTCAAAGCAGGACTCAAATTCACAAACCATGAAACCATGACCTAAGCTGAAGTCAGATGCTTAACTGGCTGAGCCCCCCAGCCTCCCTACCTTCCATTGTTAAAGACATTGTTCCATTGTTCTCTTAGCTTCCAATGTTGATTCCTGATCCTTTTTTTTTTTTCTTCAGTCTGTTTTCTCTCCAGAAGCCTGTAGGATTTTCTCTTTGACCCCAGTAGTATGATACATACTATTCATCCATTGTGCTAGGCATTTACGTGAGCCTTTCAACCTGGAAACTTATGTCCTTCAGTTCTCAAAGATTTTCTTGAATCATTTTATGGATGATATCATCCTCTCAGCTATTTCCTTTGTGCCATTTACTTTTCCAAATACAGTTGGAAAGGTCTGATTATAGACACTGTAGTTTGGCTAACCCAATGCCCACTCCCAACTTTCTTCTTCTATGGACTCCACATTTGGAATCAGAAGAGCTAAATAGTTGCTTTCCCAGGTACCCTTGGAGCTGGAAGTGGCCATGTGACAGAGTTCTGGCCAATGTGGTGTTACCAAAAGTCTGTAGGAAGAGTCTGGAAAATCTTGAGCATTCCTAACATCAAGGCACAGACAATGCTAGCATGGTCCTTTCTTCCTTCTCCCTAACTGGAATATGAATTCATATGGATGAATAGATGAATATGGAGCTATAAATAGTTATCTTGAACTCATAATGAAATGCCAAAACAATTATAGATGTTATCCATAATATTTCTTTTATCAGCCAATGAACCAATTCCAGATGTATGTCTCCTGAATTTTTGTTACATGAGAAAAATTAATCTCTATTTTTTAAGTCTCTTTTAGTTTTTCTGTTACATGCAGCCAAATTTATTCATGATAGATTCCTGCTGACTGTAGATATGTGATAAATATTTGTCTGGATGAATTTTATAGAAGGCATGAGAGACGTGAGCCTATGGATGTCAGATGTAAAAATCTCTCCTCTCCAAGGGACAAAACTAAAAAAAAAAAAAGGAAAGCACTCATGTCTCTCTTGGTATCTTTAGAATATTGTAGAAAAAGGTTAGGAAGACCAGGAGGAACTTTTCTTCAAAGTAGGCAGAGACGGGCATCTGGGTGGGTTATTAGGTTAAGCATGTGAGATCAGCTCAGGTCATAATCTCACATATATGAATTTGAGCCCCGCTTCAGGTGAGCTGGAGCCGTACTTCCAGTGAGCCGCCCTCCTCTCTCCCCTCTCTCTTTTCCTCTCTCTCTCTCCCCCACCCTTTGCTCACTTGTGCCCTCTCCCTCTCTCTCTCTCAAAAAAAGGAGGGGCAGAGAAAGATACCAGAGGAGTTTGGGGAGAATGATGAGAGCTCAATGTCATGGCAGGGAAAGAGCATGTAAGACCCCACTGCACACAAAACCAAATTTTCTCTCACAGGCTTAGAGAGCCACAGTATTTGGGTAATAGGGATGGCATTTATTAAGCATCAAGGGAGGAAAAAGACCTAAAAAGTATGGCAGAACATCACTTTATCTAAAATACATTCATATCCATTTGTGCTTCTTGCCTGTTATATGTGTTGAACCAAAATAATAATTACTCTGTAATCTGTGCTCCCAAGGTAGGCCATCCAGTGTTTTAACAGAGAGAAAAAGAATGGCAGAAAAAGTAAAGCTTATTTCATTCTAAAAACCAGACATTGAAGTCTTCGAGAAACAAATGCTTTTCAGCATGATTGTAATTGTATGTTTCCATTACCTAAGAAACCAAAGAGCTAAAGCAAGATAAAATGGGATTTAAAAGATATGTATGTGCCCAGAAACATTCCATTTGGCTATGAAATTGATTTCCTGCTGACAAGTCAGGTAGGGTCAGAGAAAGAGGGGCCATCATCTACCAAAGGATTCTCCTGTACCTTTAGGGACTAGAGTTTTTTCCCCCACTGGAGACAGACCATTTCTCAGAAATGAGTCTTCAGAAGTTGGCTTTACTGTGGTTTGACAGCTCTGACCACAGTTTTTACCACAGCTATTTCTATTTTTAAAGCTGCTTTCCAGTAACTGTGAGCAGACCTCAAAGTTGGCAGCTGTCCAGAAGGTTTTTGACCACAGAGTCCCTTCTGCTGAGGTCCAGGGCCTGCTCCATAAGGAGATGGAAGGCAGGGGGTGGATAAAAGAGGGGGACAAAGGATGGCAAGTGACATTGTAGGGACTGAGGCGGTGGCTACCCTGTGAGCTCAGGGCAGCTGGGTGACCTGGTGCAGCATGGGGCTTGCCAGCATCTACACTGCCTGCAGCTGGCACTCAGAAACAGTTCTGCTCTCCACCTGTGTCCCAGCACACCTCCCTCATGGGCACTAAACAGATGAGTTTGTCAGCCTGGCTCCTCTATGAAGAAATACCTTCCTTCATAGGGGTCACATAACCCTCCCAGGCTACTGTTTCAGAGGGTGCCCTTGTGGTGAGGCTGAGTGATGACTTACCCTAGAAGCTCTGTATATGCGGAAGCAGGAAGGTTGCCTTACCTCTAGACTCACTGAATTGGTCTTCTGGGGATGCAGGTCGTCAGTTTGCCCCATCTCTGCTCCCAGAGGAGAGAATAGGGAGTTCAGAGGTGCACACATCCCATGACTGCCAGTGTGGTTCCTCTGGCTTCTTCTGTTGAATAGAATTGAAATTCTCTCTCAGTCTTTGCTCTTTACTTGTTAAAGCTAGTTTTTCGACTACTTATGCATTTAACTTTATGGACAATTAGGTCTGTGCGATTTTTTACAACTTGGTCCTTTTTATACTTGAAGTTTTCAAACTCCCAACCTAAATCACAACTTATCTTTAAAGTATATTTAAAATAATAGAAGGACATATAAGTAGTTTATACTACTTCAACTCCATGTAGCCATTTTACTACAATTATGATTCTACAGCTCCTGGATAGAAACTGGCACAGCCACTTTTTATTTTTTTATTTTTAGATTTCTATTACGGACAATTCCAAAAATAAAAATTTGGAGGAAATGACATAATATATCCTCACATACCTAATACCTCCCTTATATCCTATCTCTTCACATAAGCAAATCCTAGCCTCTCTATACAAGCTCCTGAGTTCTTTGACATGAATATGCTATAGTGGTCTTCACATGGTCTTGCTTTCTTGTATGACAAGAGGTCCCAGGTTCATCCTGTACTTTTGCTGTCCCAATGGACTCAGCCACTTCCTTTAAATATATAGTATTTAAGAGTGCCTGGGTGGCTCAGTCAGTTAAGCATCCGACTTCAGCTCAGGTCATGATCTCGCAGTTTGTGAGTTCGAGCCCCATGTCAGGCTCTGTGCTGACAGATCAGAGCCGGGAGCCTGCTTTGGATTCTGTGTCTGCCTCTCTGTCTGCTCCTGCCCTGCTCATGCTCTGTCTCTCTCAAAAAGAAACAAACATTAAAAATTTTAGAAAGATAGATAGATAGATAGATAGATAGATAGATAGATAGTTAGATAGTATTTAGAGACCCCAATCTGGGTTCTCAGGTTGCTATTGCTACTTTGGCATTCTTTTCAGGCTCTTTTAAACATGTGGTCTCGCATAACTACACTAGGCCACACTTGGCATTGACCTCGCCTAAAATAAGAATTAAAGGACAGGAAACACAACATACCAGCCAGGCAGTGGCAGGAATCTCTCTAGGCACCACACTCTCTGCCCCCATTGGAGGAGGTCATTGAGAGAGGGTGGACTGCTTATTGAGCCATGCGCTAGACTGGGGAAATCAGAGGCTCCTCACCACCACTCACCCCTTACATCCCCTTCCCCCATTCCCCTGCCTTCACCCCAGTCCTTGGGATGTGCACTCTGCCTACCTTTCCCACAAAGGAAGCTATTCCAAGGACGTAGCCTTGAGAGTGCAAGGTGTTATGGAGACCATCTGGACTGTGCATATAACTGAACCCAATTAAGGCCACTGTATAAACTTTTCTGCCAGACAGAGATGTGCTCATCTTGCAGCCACACAAGACAGGCCTCACAAGTAAGTTCCCTTGCTTATTAAACTTGCCCCCTACTGACCGGGAGTGATCTGCCTCTTTCTTCAGTATCTCCTGGCACTCCATGTACAGGAGCCAGTTTGCAAACCAACGCCCCCGCCCCCATTCCCACCATAGGTTGACAGCTAAAATGCAGGATGCCCAGTTAAACCTCATTTTCAGATAAACAATGAATAAAAACCTCCTGTCCCAACTGGGAGCCAATATCTCTAGTAACAGTGTTATGGGACTCGTTTGCTTCCATGACCCTATGATGGACATGTCCAGTTCCAAGTCATAATTCTCAGGGAACTCCCAAACCATAGCTTCCTATCACGTCTTTCTAATTCACTCACTGTCCTCACTGTCCAGATACGCTGGGCCAGTTTTACCACAAGCAATGTTGCCTAGTAACACAGCCGGCATCCCACTCTTAGCAGAGAACAGAGCTACAGAAAGTAAACTCCATGGAGAATGAGAAATAACTTTAAGATTTTATTAAGTAACCTCTACACTTAACGTGGTCCTCGAACTTACAACCCCAAGATCAAGAGTTGCATGCTGTACCGACAGAGCCAGCCAGGTTCCCTAAGAAATATTTTTTTAGCCCTTTATATATACAGTGTAGGACAATATACAGATAGACAGATAATAGATGACAGATGACAGATAGTGTAAAGGAAAGACTCAGTTTTCCCCCTGTGGAGAGAAAACCCAGTTCTTCCTTACTATATCTTTCTTTCCTTGAGTCTTCATTACTACTCACACAAAACACTTCACTCCTGACACTTCCGCATACCATGCAATTCTCTGCAACACAAACTGGGTGTCACACAATTCAACTCAATTCTGACACGATCTACTTGATGACAGTGTCAGATCCCACAGGTAAGGGCTCCATCCCGTAAGATTATCTTCCCATCCCATACACACACACATACACACACACACACTTCAATGCCAGTCACAAGACCAAGTTGGTTATCACCTCCTGACCAACCTATAAATGGGCTGGTTCCAATAAGATCAGAGGTTCGAATGACCCCCTCTTTGGATTCGATTCATGCGCTGCATCATCTCAGAGAAACATTTTACTTACTAGATTACTGGTTTATCATGAAAGGATGTAACTCAGGCACTGCCAGATGGAAGAGACACTAACGTTGTACTGGAGAAGGGGTGGGGAGCTTCTGTGTCCTCTTGGAATGCTCCTTCCCTCTACCTCTCCACATAGTGGAGATCCCCATTCTTTTGGGGTTTAATGGAGGCTTCATTACATAGGCATGACTGATTAAATCACTGGTCACTGGCGATTAATTCAATATCCAGCCTCTCTCCCCTCTCCTGTGGTCAGGGGGGTGGGCCTGAAAGTTCTAACCCCCTTATCACATGGTTGGTTCCCCCGGGCCCCATCCTTTGGTCTTCATGACTTATGGGGGTCCAAAAGTCATCCCTTTAACATAACATGACATTAAAAGACATCTTTAACCCTCTCATCGCTTAGGAAATCTCAAGAGCTCTAGAAGCTCTTTGCCAGAAATGGGGACAAAGACCCAATAGCTATTTCTTATAAAACACAGCATCAAAGAGAGAGAGCAAGAGAGATAATGCATAAATAGAGATTGATATGGATAAAGATGGATAAATAAAACACATTATGGGTTTATAGTGATACTTCCAATTTCAACACAGGATTATAAGTCTGTTATTTAATTATATTGATGTTTATTTCTACCTTCTTTCTCTCATGCTCTGTTGTTATTTTCAAGAAAAGTCGAAAATCGAGATTTTTTATGTGAAATTTTCTGATTTCTTCCCAAGTCTTACAAATGTGTTTGGAAGTTGTATCCAAACCTCTCTGTAAAAACAGAAAATTAAGGGAATTGACCTAACTGAAGATTTGACTCAGGAAACCCATGAGGGTGTGTCCAAGTTCATGGCCCCTTCCACAACCAGAAGCACACCTGTGGCTTAGGAAGGCCAATTCTCCCACCTGCCTACCCACCATTCAATTCCCAGTAGCTTAAGAGGACACTCCTGGAGCTACAGCCTGATGCTACTTCACTTTTCCTCCCTCATTTTTAAAAAGGAGAGAACAGAAAGAGTAGCCAAGATGGCAGGACAGCATGGAAGTCTTTTTTCTGTCTCGCTACATGAAATGCAGCCAGATCAACATTAAACCATCCTGCACACTTAGAAAACAGATTTGAGGATTAACAAAATAATTTGCACAACCTGAACCACAGACTCAGCCAGTACATGGCACAGAGAGGTGAACTGGGGGAGAGAGGAGCTGTGGAAGGCAGGGAGCTTTTTCTGCTTGCTGAGAGGAGGTGGAGGGGGTGGTGGTGAATATGGGAAAAGCACCCCCCACAAAAGGAGATGGAGAGAAAGTGGAAAAAGTGGAAATAGCCTCAGGGACTGAACTAAAAAGGGAGAAAGGAGAGGGTTTAAATTCTGTTTAAGACTCTATAAACAAGGGAAGCACAGAGTTTGAAACTCCACAGCTCAAATACCTAGTGGTGCTCTGGTGGAAGGGCAAATTACCAGGAGAAGAGTGGGTCCAGGAGGTCATCGGACCACGCATGATTTTCCATAATCTTGGAAATGCTGCTGCTACATGAACGCGTGAACTTTTTCTGGAATGGTCTGGCACCCAGCCACAAGTCTCTGGACATCGGCAGCAGCAAGATCCCATGAACTTTCCTTGGTGCAGCCAGCACCTGGCCATTGCTTGGTGAGACCGTCCTCCAGAGGATCTGAGTGGGTCAAAACCACAGTCCCTCAGAAGTGAGGGGTCGGGAAACACAGATGCATCTCAGATAAAATTCAGGAGGGAGGTGCCACCTGGCAACCTGACAGCATGGTCATGGACAGTGTAAAGGCAGGGAGTGGACCGAAACCAGACACAAAGGACAGGTGTGTGATTCCTGGTCAGGGAGACCACAGAGTACTGATACTAGACTGGGTGATGACATTTTCACCCCACCTGGGCATGTCCGTACACACCTACAGGTCCCACAACAATCCACCCCAGTAAGCTAAGCATCGCCATCTAGTGGAGAACAGAGCTGTTACACTAAGCCCCACCAACTGGGTTTGACAATGTAATATCAATCCTTTTCAGTCTGTTCACTGGCCCATTTATTCAATTTTTGTTTTTCTTTCTTTTTCTTTCTTTTTCGTTTCTTTTATTTTATTTGAATACAGAAAGATTTGAAAAATATTTTTATTTACAATTTTATTAAAAATATTCTTTATTTTTTGACAAACTTTTTTACTTTTTTAAATAAATTTTTCAAATTCTATTTTACTTCCATCATTTCAAGTTATTCTATTTCATCATATTCATTTTTTTTAGTTTTCAAACTTTTTTTTCCTTTCTTTCCCCCTCTTTTTTTCCTAATCAATCAAGCTCCTTTCAATAACCAGACCAAAACATAGGTAGGATCTAGCATAACTTATTTGATTGTGTGTGTGTGTGTGTATGTGTGTGTGTGTGTGTGTGTGTGTTGTGTTGTTTTTAATTCTTTAATTTTAATTTTTCCCACGTTTTCTCTAGTCAATCAAGCACCTTTCAGTAACCAGACCAAAACACACCTAGGATCTAGCATCACTTATTTGATTTTCTGTGTGTGTGTTGTTTCCAGTTTTTTAATTTAAATTTTTTTTCCTTATTAATTCCTTTTCTTCCTTCAAAGTGAAAAAACAAAGGAATTCACCCCTAAAGGAAAAGCAGGAAGAAACAACAGCCAGGGACTTAACCAACACAGATACAAGCAAGATGTCTGAACTAGAATTTAGAATCACAATAATAAGAATACTAGCTGGGGTCAAAAATAGATTAGAATCCCTCTCTATGGAGATAAAAGAAGTAAAAACTAATCGGGATGAAATAAAAAATGCTGTAACTGAGCGGCAATCTCAAATGGATGCCATAGCAGCAAGAAAGGATGAAACAGACCAGCGAATCAGCAATATAGAGGATAAACTTATGGAGAATTATGAAACCAAAAAAAAAAAAAAAAGAGGGAGACTAAGGCAAAAGAGCAAGATTTGAGAATAAGAGAAATCAGTAACTCATTAAAAAGGAACAATATCAGAATCATAGGGGTCCTAGAAGATGGAAAGAGAGAAAAAGGGGTAGAAGGGTTATGTGAGCAAATCATAGTGGAAAACTTTCTTAACCTGGGAAAAGACATAGACATCAAAATCCAGGAAGCACAGGACTCTCAGAAGATTCAACAAAAACTGACCATCAAAAAGGCATATCAAAATTAAATTCACAAAATGCTCAGGCAAGGAAAGTATCATGAAAGTAGCAAGAAGAAAAGAGTCCCTAACCTACAAAGGAAGACAGATCAGGTTTACAGCAGACTTATCCACAGAAATGTGGCAGTCTGAAAGGAGTGGCAGGATATATTCAATGTGCTGAATCAGAAAAAATATGCAGCCAAGAATTCTTTATCTAGCAAGGCTGTCATTCAAAATAGGAGAGATAAAACGTTTCCCAGACAAAAATTAAATAGTTTGTGACCACTAAACTAGCTCTGAAAGAAATTTTAAGGGGGACTCTCTGAGGAGAGAAAAGATGAGGGGGAAAGGCCAAAAGCAACAAAGACTAGAAAAGATCAGAAACCACCACAAGAAACTGCAACTCTACAAGAAACATAATGGGAATAAACTCGTATCTTTCAGTACTCACTCTAAACATCAATGGACTAACTAAATGCTTCAATCAAAAGACATAGGGTAACAGATTGGATAAAAAAATAAGACCCATGTATATGCTGTTTACAAGAGACCCACTTTAGACCTAAAGACACCTTCAGATTGGAAGTAAGGGGATGGAGAACCGTCTATCATGCTAATGGTCAACAAAAGAAAGCCAGAGTAGCCATACTTATATCAGACAATCTAGACTTTATAAAATAAAGACTGTATCAAGAAATGAAGAAGGGCATTATATCATAATTAAGGGGTCTATCCTCCAAGAAGACCTAACAATTATAAACATTTATGCTCCAAAAGTGGAAACACCCAAATGTATAAATCAATTTATCACAAACATAAAGAAATTCATTGATGATAATACCAAAATAGTAGGAGACTTCCACACCCCAGATATAGCAATGGACAGATCATCTAAACAGAAAATCAACAAGGAAATCTTGGCTTTGAATGATACACTGGACCAGATATATTCAGAACATATTATCCTAAAGCAGCAGCATATACATTCTTCTCTAGTGCACATGGAATGTTCTCCAGAATAGGTCACATACTGGGACACATATCAGCCCTCAACAAGTACCGAAAGATGGAGACCATATCATGCATATTTTTAAGTCACAATGCTATGAAGCTTGAAATCAACCACAAGAAAAAAAAATGGAACAGTAACAAATAGTTGGAGACTAAAGAACATCCTGCTAAAGAAAGAATGAGCTAACCAAGAAGTTAAGGAAGAAATTAAAAAGTAGATGTAAGACAATGGAAATGATGACACCACATCCCCTTACTGGGACACAGTAAAGGCAGTCATAAGAGTGAAATATACAGCAATCCAGGCCTTTCTACAGAAGAGAGAAATGTCTCAGATACACAACCTAATCTTACACCTCAAAGAGCTGGAAAAAGTACAACAAATAAAACCCAAAACCAGCAGAGACAAGAAATAATGAAGATTAGAGCAGAAATCAATGCTATCGAAACCAAAAAACAAACAAAAAACAGGAGAACAGATCAATGAAATGAGAAGCTGGTTCTTTCAAAGATTTAACAAAATTGATAAATCACTAACCAGTTTGATCAAAAAGCAAAGGGAAAGGAACAAAATAAATAAAATCAAGAATGAAAGAGGAGAGATCACAACCAAAGCAGCAGAAATAAAAACAATAAGAGAATATTATGCGCAATTATATCCCAATAAAATGGGCAATCTGGAAGAAAGGGACAAATTCCCAGAACCATATGACTATAAAAACTGAAAAATAAAGAAATAGAATTTGAACAGACCCATAGCCAGTAAAGAAATCAAATTAGTAATCAAAAATCTCCCAAAAAAACAAGGGTCCAGGGTCAGATGGCTTTCTAGGGGAATTCTACCAAACATTTAAGGAAGAGTTAACACCTATTCTCTTGAAACTGTTCCAAAAAATAGAAGTGGAAGGAAAACTTTGAAACTCTTTCTATGAAGCCAGCATTACCTTGATTCCAAAACCAGACAAAGACCCCACTAAAAAGGAAAACTATAGACCAATTTCCCTGATGAACATGGATGCAAAAATATTCAACAAGATATTAGCCAACTGGATCCAACAATACGTTGCAAAAATTATTCACCATGACCAAGTGGGATTTACATCTGGGATGCAGAGCTGGTTCAATATCCACAAAACATCAATGTGATTCATCACATCACTAAAAGAAAGGACAAGAACCACATGATCCTCTCAATAGCTGCAGAGAAAGCATTTGATGAAATATAGCATCCTTTCTTGATTAAAATCCTTAAAAAAGTAGGGATAGAAGGAGCATACCTCAAGATCGTAAGAGCCGTATATGAAAGACCCAATGCTAATGTCATCCTCAATGGGGAAATACTGAGAGCTTTCCCCCTAAGGTCAGGAACCAGACAGGGACGTCCACTCTTGCCACTGTTATTCAACATAGATTGAAAGTCTTAGCCTCAGACAACACAAAGAAATAAAAGGCATCCAAACTGGCCAGGAGGAGGTCAAACTTTCACTCTTCGCAGATGACATGATACTCTATATGGAAAACCCAAAAGATTCCACCAAAAACTGCTAGACCTGATCCGTGAATTCAACCAAGTCACAGGATATAAAATCAATGCACAGAAATCAGTTGCATTCCTATATAAAAATGAAGCAACAGAAAGAGAAATCAAGAAATCAATCCCAATTACAATTGCACCTAAAACCATAAAATACCTAGGAAAAAAATCTGACCAAAAAGGTGAGAAATCTATACACTGAGAACTGTAGAAAGCTTATTAAAGAAATTGAAGAAGACACACAAAAAAAGGAAAAATATTACATGTTCCTGGATAGGAAGAACAAATTGTTAAAATTCAATACTACCCAAAGCAACCTACACATTCAATGCAATCTCTATCAGAATAACACCAGCATTCTTCACAGAGCTAGAACAAACAATCCTAAAATTTGTATGGAACCAGAAAAGATCCCGAATAGCCAAAGCAATCTTGAAAAAGAAAACCAAAGCTGAAGGCATCACAATCCCTGACTTCAAGCTGTATTACAAAGCTGTAATCATCAAGACAGTATGGTCCTGGCACAAAAACAGACACTTAGATCAATGGAACAGAACAGAGAACCCAGAAATGGACCCACAAACGAATGGCCAACTCACCTTTGACAAAGCAGGAAAGAATGTGCGTGGAATAAAAACAGTGTCTTCAGCAACTGGTGCTGGGAAAACTGGACAGCAACATGCAGAAAAATGAACCTGGACCACTTTCTTACACAATACACAAAAATAAACTCAAAATGGATGAAAGACCTAAACTTAAGACAGGAAGCTATCAAAATCCTGGAGGAAAAAGCAGGCAAGAACCTCCTTGACCTTGGCTGCAGCAACTTCTTACTCAACACATCTCTGAAGGCAAGGGAAACAAAAGCAAAAATGAACTATTGATACGTCATCAAAATAAAAAGCTTCTGCACAACAAAGGAAACAATCAGCAAAACTAAAAGGCAACCGACGGAATGGGAGAAGATATTTGCAAATGACATATCAGATAAAGGGTTAGTATCTAAATCTATAAAGAGCTTACCAGACTCAACACCCAAAAAACATTCCAGTGAAGAAATGGACAAAAAACATGAATAGACACTTCTCCAAAGAAGACATCCAGATGGCCAACTGGGATATGAAACAATGCTCAACATCACCCATCATCAGAGATACACAAATCAAAAGCACAATGAGAAACCACCTCATTCCTGTCAGAATGGCTGACATTAACAACTCAGGCAACAAGAGATGTTGGCGAGGCTGCAGGGATACAGGTGTGCTGTTTCGAAGGGACACATGCACCACACTGTTTCTAGCAGCACTATTAACAATAGCCATAGTATGGAAAGGGCCCAAATGTCCATCGATGGAAGAATGGATAAAGAAGATGTGGTATATATGTACAATGGAGTATTATTTGGCAATCAAAAAGAATGAAATCTTGCCGTTCGCAACTACATGGATGGAACTAGAGGGTGTCATGCTAAGCGAAATTAGCCAGTCAGAGAAAGACAAACATCATAGGACTTCACTCATATGAAGACCGTAAGATACAAAACAGATGAACATAAGGGAAGGGAAGCAAAAATAATATAAAAACAGGGAGGGGGACAAAACATAAGAGACTCTTAAATATGGAGAACAGGGGGTGCTGGAGGGGTTGTGGGAGGGGGCGTGGGCTAAATGGGTGAGGGACATTAAGGACTCTACTCCTGAAATCACTGTTGCACTATATGCTAACTTGGATGTAAATTTAAAGAATAAATTTTTAAAAAGCAGGGATGCGCTGAAGGCACAAAATAAGAGCAGGATAAGAGGGACACAAAGAAGGCATAAGGTTTAGCCACACTGATAGCCAGAGGAATATACCTATGTACAAAAGAGAGGAGTACATCTATGACCTCACCTATTAAATTTATATTCTAACACCCATATTATATATGTATACTCAGGTAGATTCTTTACATAACTCATATATTAAAAAGGAAAACGCTACAAAAACAAAATGTCAACAGTGGCTGTCTGTGGAGACGATGGGATTGTGGTAGTGATTTTTTATATTATCTTTTTTTATAGTTTCCGGTATCTGCTAACATGAGCAGGCCCAGTTTCATCGTCAAGAATAAAACAATATATGATATTATATGTTTTAAAAAGCACAGCTCATCTACCCATTCACCCCAGGAAGGATTTTCTGAAGGGAGCAAGGTGTGGTTTAAAGGTGGTGAGGGGTCTTCCACCACAGCAACTTCTTACTTGACACATCCCCAAAGGCAAGGGAATCAAGAGCAAAAATAAACTATTGGGACCTCATCAAGATTAAAAGCTTCTGCACAGCAAAGGNCAAACAAACATAAAAAAAATAAAGGTGGTGAGGGGTCTGACCTTTCTGAAGAGACAGCGTTTTTCCACAAGAGGGCGCCTGACCTTCAAGTACAGAGCAAGCGGAGTACTGAGTTGGGGTCGGATTTTAAGGAAGCCACGTGGAAAGCTGTATCGTGCATATTTCCACCTCCACGCCTAGGAACCGCGCACACAGTGCTTCAAAAGCTTCTGGCACTCTAAGGCCTGCCTCCTCGGTCACTAATAACTTACAGTCTGCTTTCCCTGAAATCAGTACGTACAGGTTAGCAAGACTTGGGCTCAGCAAGTGCAAGTGGGAAGAGCACGCTCCTTGCCCTGGGGGAGTTACTAACCAAATGTAGGCGTGCTGACGCCACTGACCCCATCATTGTCCCTGCACGCCCACACAGTGACCTACCTCAGGGGCTAAGCGTTCCGGCGGCGGGGGAGTTTAACGTCTGAGCTGATCCAGAGAGGGAAGGCTTGCTCTGCTCTGGCCCAGAGCGGCGCACAGAAGGAAGGCTCCACTTGAGATAACTACCCAGTAACCGCACCACCCTGCCCCTCACTCCGTAACACCTGGGGGTTGAGGTCCGTTGAGGGATTAGCGGGGGAAGAATAGCGGCATTGTGTCCTGGATCCTGCGCCTGCCCCTGTCAGTAAGTTGCCCTGAATAAAACTCGGTGTAAATGGCAAGGAGTGGCTGGTATTGTTTTTCACTCTCAACGTGTCTTCTCAGTCGAGGGTACTTTACATCAAACCAGAGAGCAAGAACTCAGTTCCGTTTTCCCGGGAGCAATTGCTGGGAGAGAAAAGGAAGACTGATTGGAGAGCAAGGGAGGATCTGACAGAGATCAATCAGTGCGGAAGGGAATGTGAATCAGCGGGGTGCTCTCCCATGCTGGAAATACAGGTGCAGAGAGATGGAAAGAGTCCCCAAGGGGGGGGGGGGGCAGGGGGAGAGGGCAAAAGAAGCAGAGGCAAGGGTAACGCTGTGAAAAGCCTCTGACCTGGAGGGTACCGGAGATTTTGCAACCTAATGACACCCCCCCCACACACACACAGTTATCAGAAATTGTACTCCTGACCCCAATCTCTTAGCAAACCTGACCTCCATGAAACCAAAGAGCAAAGAGACCGTCCGTAGCTCAAGGCGCTGACGCAGTCCGTCTGTTGCGGCCTGCCAATTTGGCTTGCAGGTGTTTACTTACCTGGTCAGCAGGAAGCTGGATGCCTCCCCCCACTTCCATCGCCAAGGCTTGCTTTCCAGCTTGCTCAGAAACTGAGTGCTGCAGCCCGGCCCCGGAAGACAGAGACAAAGAGGAACTGTGCCTTTCTCGCCCCAGCGAGCGAGCGTGTGATGGGAAGGAGAAAAGAGAAAAGGCCCACCCAGCGCAACCCGGTGGTCTCGGAAGGCTTCCTGGCTGAGATGATACTTGAGCTAGTGGGCAAGGACAGAGGGGAGTTTGAGAGGAGGAAAGGCTTGCAGGCTGAGGGAACCGCATAGCGGTGAGAGAGCATGTGGCCTGTGTCCCTCCCTACAAGCAGCTGGGCATGGCTGAAGCCTGGGGGCCAACACCTGAAAGTGGTGAGAGGCAATGAGGGAACGGAGGCTGCTTTATCCGGAGGGCGCTGGGAAGCCTTGAGGGTTTTAAACAGTCTACCTGACCATTGACAGTTTGCAAAAGTCACTGCTGAGCTTTGTGTTGCCAAATCCACTGGGCACTTTTGAGCCTGCATTTTCCAAGAACTCTCTCTGTGGTATTTGGTGCTGCTGCCTTCTCCCTCCACCCTGGAGCAGTCTCCTGCCTTCTCAGTCACCAAGTTCTCCTGATTTCCCATCTGTCTCTCTAGTCACTTTTTCCAGCTCCCACGCTGGCTGCTCCTCTGAGGGTCTGGCCTCTGAGAGGTGTTTGGCAAGGCCCTGCTCACTTCATTCTCCCCATCGGCTCTTGCTCTCAACCACCCCATTATTCCCCTGGCATCACACACCCCTACATGACAGTATCAGGGGAGAGGTGAGGATCCAGAGTCCAGGGTCATAGCTCTAGTGTCATAGCTCAGTGAGCATATTCCTGCCGAGTCATGAGCAATTGTGGGATGAGTCAGGGCAGAGAGGTCAGAATGAGGAGTTCAGGGATAAGCAGAGGCATGTATTAGAGAAGGAGAGAGCTGCTGATTAGTATAGTCAGTGTCCGGGATCTGTAAGGAAGCAGAAAACAGGGCTCTCACTATTCCCAAGTGCGAAGGGAGTGGTGGACACTGATGTGCATTAAAAGACCAAGTAGGGGTTCTGAGAAGAATGTGAACGCAGGGAGGTGCAGGAAAGAGGTAGGCCCAACAGGGCTGGCTGACTCCAAAGTCCAGGAAGTCGCTGGAGACAGGGATCCAGGCCACAAGAGCAAGACCAGCATACTTACTAAGTGGTGGCCTCTTGCCGGCTGCCTTGTGGGCAGGCAGGCATCCAAGGGCGTGCTCTCAGCCTTGGGGACAAAGGCTCAAGGGTGTTGGTGGGCCCTGTGTGCATTCCAGACCACACTGACCCATTCATGGTGAGGCAGGGAAGTCATGAGCTATTCCTGATCATTCCGTTTTCCAACCTCACATGCCCATGGGACAGAGAATTTCTCAAGGCTCCGACGTTACAGCCATTGATAAAACAGGTTTGTTTTGGGCTTCATCAAGACTAAAGTTGCAGTTGAGATCCAAAATGTTCTAAAGAAGTTTTTGTGGCATTTGCAATGGGTAGACTATTCAGTATATGGTGTTAGAGCAATTGGCTTTCTATTTAGAAAAAAGTAAGAGTCCCACCTTAACATCACACACAAAAATAAATCTGATAATTAGTAATTAATTTTAAAGTTTATTTCTTTATGGGGTGGGGGGGCAGAGAGAGAGGGAGAGATATAATCCTGAGGAGGCTCCATGATCACTGTGGAGCCTAACACAGGGCTCGGTCCCAGGGCTCCGTCCCATGAACCATGAGATCATGACCTGAGCCAAAATGTAGAGGCTGACTCTCAACCAGCTGAGTCACCCAGGTGCCCCAGTAATTTATTTTAAAACTTCCCATAAAGAAAAGCTTAGCCCCAAATGACTATACTGATGAATTCTACCAAACATTCAGACAAGATCAGGCACATTCAAAGTGGTGTGGCCATAGGCTGTAACAAACATTCAAAGAACAAATACCAATCCGTTCCAAACTCTCCTAAAAATAGAAAAGGAAAGAATATTTTCCAAGTAATTTTATAAAAAGACAACCCATAAAATGAGAGAAAATATTTGCAAATCATATATCTTAAGAGAGTTGTATCTAGAATAAGTAAAGAACTTTTACAACTCAATAATAATAAACACAACTTAAAAATAGGCAAAGGATTGGGTGCCTGGGTGGCTCAGTTGGTTAAGCGTCTGACTTTATTTAGCTCAGGTCATGATCTCACAGTCCATGAGTTTGAGTCCCACATTAGGTGAGCTCGAGCTCTGCTTTGGATGAGTCCTGCTTCTCTCTCTCTCTCTCTCTCTCTCTCTCTTTCTCTCTCTCTTTTTCTTCCTCTTCCTCTCTCTTTCTCTGCCTCTCATGGGATTCTCTCTCTCTGTTACTCTCTCTCTGCCCTTCACTCACTTGTGCCCTCTCTCTCTCTCAAAATAAAATTTTTAAAAAAGGCAAATGATAGGTAGACATTTGTCCAGTGAAGATATACAAGTAGCCAATTATAGACATGACAATATTTCAATATCATTACTTATTAGGGAAATGGAAATCAAAATCACAAGGAAATACCACTTCATACTTACTAGGATGGTTATAATAATTATTTTTAAAAACAGGCAATACCAAATATTAGCAAGGATGTGGACAAATTGGAACCATCGTACATTGTTGGTGGCAAAATGGTGGAGTCACTGCAGAAAAGAATTTAGCAGTTCCTCAAAAAGTTACACAGAGAGTTACCATATAATCCAGCAGTTCTACTCATCTGTAGATATCCAAGAAAATTAAAAACATATGTCCACACCAAAAAGTATGCAGCCTCATTCCAAATAGCCAAAATGAAAACAAGCCAAATTGCCTGTGATCAATGGATAAACAAATGTAGTATATCTTCTTATTTAAGGAAAAAAGGAAATGACGTACTCGACATGCTGTACCATGTTAAAACATGTTGTTAAATGGGGGGTACCTGAGTGCCTCTGTTGGTTAAGCATCTGATTCTTGATTTCCTCCCAGGTCATGACCTCATGGTTCGTGGGTTCAAGCCCTATATGGGCCTCTTTGCTGGCAGTGGGGAGCCTGCCTAGGATTCTCTCTATCTGCCCCTCCCTCACTCATGCTCTCTCTCTTAAAATAAACTTAAAAAAAAAACCATGTTAAATGAAACATAATGTAAAACATTATGCTAAATGAAAGAAGTCATTCACAAAAGACCACATACTGCATGAATCCATTATATGAAATGTCCAGAATAGGCAAATCTAGAGAGACAGGCATAGATTAGTGTTTGCAGGGGGATGGAGAAGGGGTGGAGGCTGGGGAGTGACTACTAACAGGAACTGGTTTCTTTAGGGGAAATGAAATGTTCTGGAATTAAGAGTGTGGCAATGGTTGCCCAGCCCTGTGAATACAGTAAACAGCATTTCATTGTACATTTTAAAAAGGGTGAATTGTATGGTATGTAAATTCTATTAAGCTACTAAACAGATTAATAAATCTGAGGTAGATTAAATATACAAATATAAAATAAGCCTTAAAAGTTAAAGAAAATAGAGAAGACTGGTTTAATAATCTTGGCATGAAGAAAGCCATTTCAAGTATGATGCAAAATCAGAATATAATAAAAGACAATGTTGGGCCATCTGCTAGCTCAGTGAGTGAAGTGTGTGGAACATACAACTCTTGATTTTGGGGTCATGAGTTTGAGACCCACGTTGGGCATAGAGATTACTTAAATATATAAGACTTAAAATTTTGGGGTTTTTTTTTAGAGAGAGAGAGAAAGGGAGAGTGTGGCAGTGGGGGAGAGAGAGGGAGAAAAAGAGAGAGAATCACAAGCAGTCTCTGCAATGTCTGCACAGAGCTGATGTATGGCTAGACCCCATGAACCCTGAGATCATGACCTGAGGTGAAGTCAAGAGTTGGGTGCTTAACCTACTGAACCACCCAGGCACCCTCCAAAATTTTGTTTTAAATAAATAAAAGACAATGTTAACAGACTGGGTACTTTGAAATACACAATCTTCAGTGAAAAAAAGACACAATAAATTCTAAATATGTATATATAATATAAATATATATAAATCAGGAAAAACTTTTGCAACATATGTAATACATTTAGAGAAACGGTCTTTAAAATCATTATGAAAATGATGAACCCCCCAATAATATGCAGCACTGGCCAGAGTGAGGAGAAAGGGGCACTTGTATGGAGAAATTTCACGGTGAGTGAAAATTGGTGAGGCCATTTGGAAGGCAGTTTGGTACCCCGGAGTGATCTGCAAAACATTCTAGTCCTGATGCTAGCACTGCCCAAATTTGGGCAGGAAAATTTGCATTTTATCTCCTTATGTATCCTTCATTTGCAGATGGGGATAATAAATCTGCTCTACTTGACTTTATACAGTTGTTATGAAACTCACACAAACTATAGAAGTATGTTCTAAAAATCAGTAAGTACTATACACAAGTCAGAGAATTGTGATGATGGAGGAGACGTATACATTGTCTTGATGAGCTCAACAAGAGACAAGCCGTTGGAACTAAAGCCTGGAGGACCCCAGTGGGTCCAGTTGGACAAACAGCACCCTTCAGAATGGTTGAAAGGTGAATAAAAAATAAGAAGAATGAGATAGTTGATCACCATGTATTTCAGAGACATTTGGGGACAGCCATTTAAACACAACTCTCCTCCCTGTCTCCCATTCTCCATCAACAAGAGTTGATTCTGGCAGTAATGTTTCCTCAACACCACTCTACCACCTGTCCATAGTTGACTGGACTAGGGGTGGACCACTATGATTTCCTTCTGGAGAAACTCTGAACTGGAAGAGAGAAACAGAGGAATAGACAGCCAGACAGAAGACTTCTATACAGCCAGAACAGTTGCACTTGAATTTGGAGTTATGAGCAGGCATCTTTGGGCGAGGAAGCCCAGTTGGTCTAGAATGAGGCAGAGATGAGAACAGCCCAAACTTTTTTGGGCTGCCAGTGTCCTGTGGCCTGGTTCTGGTATTTCCTAAAGCCTAATTCTTGGGCTCCCTTAGTCACCTTCGAATTCTGATAAATTTCTCCTTTTTTCAAAAGCTAGCATGAGAAGGTTTCTGTCACCAAAGATCCTTAACTAGTATACAATCTAGGCCTGGCTCATTTAGAAGGGTTACAATGAACAGGAATAGTACAGAGGCAGTTAAGAAACAAACCACCTTGGACTATCTTAACTGGGTCATGAACATATTGTGCAAGCTGGACAGGTATAGTCATTCCAACAAAGGGAACAGGGAAACAGGCAAGCAGCTGAGTCAGGAGCAATACACTCATTATCCTAAACTGCACCCACAGTTTACAACACAATTTAGGATAATAAACCTGCCAGACAAGACAACGTTTTGTGAGAACTTCTAACTACTCTTAGGACTGCAAACTTAGAGCTTGCTGGTTTGGGAGAGTCACACCTAAGGAATCCAAAATTTATAGACACCCGCTGCAAATTTTAGAAAGTGGGAGAACTATGAAGACTATAACTTAAACTCAAAACTAATAGGCAAAACCCCAGAACTCCTGCTCACTGCTCCTGAGCCCCCATCAATCCAGAAGGAATTTTTTAAACGGCAGTTATCATTTGTTTCCTTCATGCCTTCATTCAACAAATACTGAGTGCTTACTATGCACCAAGCAGTGTGTTAGGGGCTGAGGATACAGGAGTGAACAAAGCTGATGAAGTTCCTACCTCAAGGGGCTGATATTCCAAGTGGAGGGAGAGGAATAATATAGATAAGGGATATAACATGTCAGTGTATGTAATGGAAAGAAAAGTCAAGCAGGGCACGTGTGTAGGAGTGATAGATCTGTTATTTTATATGCACTGGTCAGGCAGAGCCTCTGTGATGAGGTGACATTTGAACACAGACTTCTCAGACTTTCTCAGAAAGCCAAGAGCTTTCCAGCCAGACTGAGGAGCTAGCAAGTGCCCTGAGGTGGGAGCAACACTGGTGGCTGGAGACCCATGAGCTCAGTCAAGAGTAGAGGAGAGAGACGCTACAGGCCTCAGTAAGGACTTTAACATTTACTCCAAGGAAGTCATTCAGATTTTGAGTAAGTGGAGGAGTGATCTGACTTGATTTACAAGAATCATTCTGGCTGCCATATTGAGAATATGGCCGGGGTGCCAGTTAGGAGGCTATTGCCATAGTTCAGCAAACATATGATGGTGGGTTAGATCATGTGGCAGTGGTGGAGATGGTGAGAAGTGGCCAGATTCTGGATATTGCCACAGGATTCACTAAAGGACTGGATGTGGGTTTTCAGACCAGGGAATACAAGATGAATCCCAGGCTTTTGTATCCCAAATGAACATGCTTGTTTGGGGTGTGGGTGGGGTAAGGCAATGAAATCTTTAGGTATCTGAGAGCTGCCTCAGCTGAAGTACTTCAGGCAAGGTTATAGGCTGGAGGAAAGACCAAAAATTGGAGCCAGGAGTTGGGCAGAGCTGCGGAGCACTATGGCTAGAACAGGAAGCCATCGTAGGTTAAGGCCGGAATGAAGATACTTAGATAAGGGCATGCAGTACTGAAAGCAAAGTCATGGATCGTCAGATTTTCAATCCAATTTGGGAGACAATGGCAGTGATTCAAACAGGGCAAGAGTAGTGATAGTTTATAAAATACTAGGAATGATGCTAAAAGGCTTTGTGTGAACATCTCATTTAATTCTTACAACAGCTGCATGAATTAGGTGTCATGAGCCCTATTTTACAAATGAGGAAAACCAAGAGGCTGAATAACCTATATGAGGCTGGTAAGTAAAACATAGTCGTAAGCTAGTTTGGAGCTGCTTCTGAAACATGTTTGCTTAAAGACTATGCAATACTGCAAGGTTCAATGTCTCTCTTGGCAGTGGAAGTCATCTCAGAGGTTCAAGTTAGGTTGGTGTGGGAGTGGTAAGGTCAGGGGAAAGCAGAGTCCAAGCATACACACAAATATGGATCCAAGTTTGTGGTTAAATCTGGGTATGATGAAATAGGCTTGGGCAGGAGTTGGAACCAGGAGCCCAGGACCTGGCACCCCACCACACTCACCCTACTGCGGCAGCACCAGGAGCCAGGCGAGGCATGGCAGATGCTGGTGGTTGTAATGGAAGGGGGCTATTCTGTGCGGCTAGGTTTGTAATATAGCCACTGCATTATCCCAAGACATCCAAGATAAACACGCAAATCCAATGGAATTTTGCTTGTTAGGTCTCTGCGCTTGAACTGAGTTGGTGCTGCAATATGGGTAATCAAACATCCCTCTCTCCTGTAAGGTACCTGTTACATACCAACCATTGCAAGAGCTCACAAAGGCCCCTCTCTTTGCCTGGCTTATTTAAAGAGAGCCCTCCAGGCAGTAGGAGGAAAGAGCAAGGTGAATTCGCACTGCTCTTTCAAAGGTAAACCACCTTGGTGTTCTGATATTTTTGATTCTTCTTTTCCATCCAATGGTTAAGTGTGCAGTGAACAAAAAATTTCATTCTCGATCTACTTAAAAGACATATTAACACGCCCAGTCCAATACAGCTGTTATAGAAATAAGACATATCGACAGTATATACTAGTACAGGCTAATGTGGCTATTCCGGTGGGTTAGAATTAACTAGGCAATGTCCTGTTCAGTTGTCAGGTAGACTATATTGTTAGGCTCAGTAATTTGCATCATCTAGTTAATAAGAAACTTAGGCTCATAGAAGTAAGAAGAACCAAGTGACAAAGAGTGAAATCAGTGGTGAAAATAGATTCAGAACTCAGATGTCCCAACTCCCAGTTTGTCCTTTTTCTTCTCTATCCAGAAGATTTCTTTATTATTATTATTTTTAAAATAATTTTTAATGTTTATTTTGATAAGAGAGACAGAGCACAAGAGGGACAGAAAGAGGAGACACAGAATCTGAAGCAGGCTCCAGGACATCGGCACAGAGCCTGACACGGGGCTCAAACTCACAAACCGCAAGATCGTGACCTGAGCCAAAGCCCCGACGCTCAACAGACTGAGCCACCCAGGCGCCCCTCTCCAGAAGATTTTAATGTAAGATACTAGACTTGAATGATTAGCAATCCTAATATGAACAGGCATAGGGTAAAACTACATGATATATGATAAACTCATTCAGGGCAAAGCCTCTATTAGTTTTGAATTCAACAGGAAACAGGAACTGAAAAGGCTGACATTAGGAGGTGAGCAATTCAGATAATACGACCAGCCACTAGTTAAACACGCTATAGAGTATTCACCACAGCATCTGATAGAAAACAGTACTTTTGAATAAAACAGTAATTTTATAAGGAGCAATACTGTGCAGAACCTGCATTATTTTAGCCTTTCGAAGCAAAAGGTGATACCAGGCTGAATTTTATTTTGAAGACACCATTTGAGTCACAATGCTCTTCTTTTACTCTTTAGGTATAGGTCCCAGTGTAAATCAGGTAATTGGCTCAGCCTTTAAGATGTGAACCACCTGTTCCTCAATTACAACAACTGCAAAGGGAAGTAAGAAACAAGACTATCTCGTCATAATTGAAGCAGCTGCCTAAGGGTCCCTAAGGTGTCAGCATGGCCGTCATGCAGTTGTTTGGAATTAGAAATTTCGATTCTATTGTTGTTAAAGTAAACTAAACACAGCAAGCCTGCTAGGGTTAATTGAATGGAAAAGACTTGGTTTCTTGTGTGGGAGGGTGTGGATGGATAAGAACTCTCATATACTGCTGGCAGGGTGTAAATCAGTACATTTTGGACAGCAATATGGCATCTCATAGACTTGAAGATATGCATTCTCTGTGACCCAGCAACTAGATCTATACCCCAAAGACACTTATACATGTTCACAAAAATTTTCCCTGCAAACATGTTTACAGGAGCAAACTTTTGAAAACAAATGTCATTTTGAATAAAATGTAAGTGACTAAACGTGGATTAAAAACATTGCAACACAGCAATTAAAATGGAATTAGAGCTACATGTATCAACAGTTATATTTCAGAGACATATTGAGTGAAAAATGCAAGTTGAAAAAAGATGAACAATATGCCATATGGAATTTTAAAACATGCAAAATATGTTTACAAAACCATATATAGTAAAAGTATAAAACTGCATGAGAATGATAAAATTCAGCAAAGTGTCTGCCTCTGAGGAGAAGCAGATAAATGTGATGTGGGGGTGTTAAGCAGAGGGGTTCAATGATATCGGTAGCTGTTTATCTGATGCAGATCAACACTAGATGAACAAAGCAAGTGATGTATATATGTTCATTAAAAATTCCAGGGGCACCTGGGTGGCTCAGTCCGTTAAGTGCCTGACTTCGGCTCAGGTCATGATCTCATAGTCCATGGGTTCAAACCCAGTGTCTGTGCTCTGCGCTGACAGCTCAGAGCCTGGAGCCTCCTTTAGATTCTGTGTTTCCCTCTCCTCTGCCCCTCCCCTGCTCATGCTCTGTCTCCCTCTCTCTCAAAAATAAACAAACATTAAAAAGTTTAAAAAAATTATATACACCTTTTCTATATGCTTGAAATTGCATTTAAAAGATGATCAAAATAGCATAGGGGTGGGAGGGTGCTGAGGGAGTGTACTGGCTCCAAATTAAGCCTAATATCGAAGCTTAAGAAATAGTTCTAAAAATGGTGATGCCATCCATGCCATCAGTTCAGTGACATGACAAATCTACTGACATACATCATCCCAAAAGTCTGAAAGTTGCACAACAGGTAAAACATTCTTTTAATTCAGAATAAGTCACTTAAAAATTATTTTTGGGGGCGCCTGGGTGGCTCAGTCAGCTAAGCATCTGACTTCGGCTCAGGTCAAGATCTCACGGTTCGTGGGTTTGAGTCCCACGTCGGGCTCTGTGCTGACAGCTAGCTCAGAGCCTGGAGCCTGCTTATGATTCTGTGTCATCCTCTCTCTCTGACCCGCCCCTGCTCACGCTGCCTCTCTCTGTCTCTCAGAAATATATAAAACAGTAAAAATTTTTAAAAAATTATTTTTGGACAGAAGATGGTAGAATAGGAAGCCCCAGAACTCACTACCCCACAGAAACACTGATTTAACACTATATGGTCCCAAAAGACCTCCAGAAACCAGTTAGTAAGTCAGTACCCCAGACAAGCTCAACACCAAAAACAGGTACATTGAAATTGGAAAGGAAAGTGGTTTCATTTCAACGATGTCAGTCCCTCCCCCATGCCAGCAGAGCTCATGATTGGGAGGAAAAGGCCACCTCATTGCTTCTCCCTTGGAAGGGAAAGAGAAGAAAAGAACGATCATCCAGTGTTCCACGTTGAGGCGCTACCCAAGAGACTGGCTCCAGTCTGACTCAAAGCACTATTTGGGATGTGTGGGGGACCTTGAGAACAAAACAGAGCTCATGGGTTGTGGTGTGCCAGAGACCCTACCATACTTCAGCCAGCCAGCCAACGGGGCAAGAGACCACTAGAACCTCCTGAGAAAGAAACTGTCAATCCTGGGGCGAGGAGGAGGCTGTGAGAGATGACACATCCCCATAAAAAGTTTGAGATGGCCCCAGAAACTCTAGCTGGGATGATAGGGGAAGATCTTCTCCAGTACAAAGCCAGTTTATAAAACGAGGCAGAGGTGGCTGTTTCTTCAAATGCAAAAATCACAACACATAACATGGTACATAAACAGGGAAACAAGTCCCAAAGAAATAAATCTCCATAAACTGACCAAAAAGAAATGGGGATCTATAAATTACCTGACCAAGAATTCAAAATAATCATCTTAAAGAAGCTTAATATGCTACAAGAGAACACAGATGTCACAAAATCAAGAAAACAATGTGAACGAAATGAGAAAACAACAAAGACCTCAAAACTATAAAGAACGAACCAAATAGAAATCCTGAAGCTGAAGAATACAAAAACTGAATTGAAAAATTCACTAGAGGGGATCTTCAGATTCAGTCAAGGAGAAGGCTCAGTGAACTCAAGGATAGTTCTTTTAAAATGATCAAGTCAGAACATAAAGAGAAAAGAATGGACAAAAGTGGAAAAAAGCCTAAGGGAGTTAATGAGACACAATTAAGCAAACCAATGCATATGACTAAGTAAGAGAAGCCAGTTGAAAAGGCTGCATACTGTATGATTCTAACTCTATGACATTCTGGAAAAGGCAAGAGTATGGAGTAAAAGTCCAATAGCTGCCTGGGGTTAAGGGAAGGACGAGTCGGCAGAGCACAGAGCATTTTCAGGGCAGTGAAACTACTTTGATACTAAAATGGTGGATACATATTATTATACACTTGTCTAAATGTAGAGTATGTACAACACCAAGAGTGAACCCTAATGTGAACTATGGACTTTGTGTGATAATGATGTGTCAATCTAGGTTCATCAATTGTAACCTACGTCCCACTCTGAATAAGAGATGTAGATAATGTGGGAGGCTATACATGTGCGGGGGAAGTAGGTAGATCAAAAATCTTTGTACACTCTTTTTAAATTTACATCGAAGTTAGCATATAGTGCAATAATCTCAGTAGAGTCCTTAATGCCCCTTACCCATTTAGCCCATCCCCCCTCCCACAACCCCTCCAGCAACAGTTTCTCAGTATTTAAGATACTTATGTTTTGTCCCTCTGCTTGTTTTTATATTATTTTTGCTTCTCTTCCCTTATGTTCATCTGTTTTGTATCTGAAAGTCCTCATATGAGTGAAGTCATATAATATTTTCTCTAATTTCACTTAGCATAATACCCTCTAGTTCCACCCCCATAGTTGCTACATTCCCCTTATTTTGCTAATTTCTCTCTCTGCACCTCCCTCACTCGTGCTCTCAAATATTTAAAATAAAACAAAAAAAACCCCTCAATTTCTTGACTCAACACCCTGTCCTTTGTTCCACTCTTCAGGGACTCTGTTGGCAGGACTTCCTAAGGTAGAAAAGCCTGGGGACATAACAAGCTATGTATTTTGGGATATGGAGGTTTGCTTATTTAAATATTATGACACTAAGAACAGGTTCTAGTGTTGCACATGAACACTCAAAATGGATTATTTTTATTTTACTTTATGCTCACCTAGCATTCTACTAAATCCAAAGCTGCCACCATTTTACTATAACCACCCATTCATTCTATAGCAGATATTGTATATCCCTTGAAAGCAAAGACTGACTTGTTCACCTTTGTATTTCTATCAGTAACCATGTAATGCTTTCCATATCCAAGATTCCTAATAAATATCTGATGGATATGTTAATGGTTTCTTTAGAAAATCCTTCTAGATAACTCATTTTAATTTCTTTATGTTTATTGTTATTTTTGAGAAACAGAGTGTGAGCGGGGGAGGGGCAGAGAGAGCAGGAGACACAGAATTTGAAGCAGGCTCCAGGCTCTAAACTGTTGGCACAGAGCCATTCCAACTCACAAACTGCATTATTATGACCCGATCCCAAGTTGCACGCTTAACTGACAGAGGCACCCAGATGCCCCTAGATAACTCATATTATTAAAGGAATAGTCTACTTGGTGTTATAGCTTACTTGCAGATTTGCATTTTTAATAAAGCAGGAGATTCATGGAATAAATAATAAAACATCAAATCAATAATCTAACTTTACATCTTAGGAACTAGAAAAGGACAAAATAAAGAGTCACGAGAAAGGAATAAAAATTAGAGCAGAAATGGAGAATAGAAAAGATCAACAAAATCAACAAACCATTAGCTACACTGAGAAAAAGAGAAAAGACTCAACATAAATCGTAAGTGAAAAAAGGACACCACAACGGATACAGAAATAAAGAGGTAAGAGACTATAATGAACAATTATATGCCAATAAACTAGATAACCTAAAAGAAATGGATAAATTTCTAGAAACATGCAACCTACCAAGAGTGAACTGTGAAGGAATTAAAAATCCAAACAGACCTAGAAAGGAGATTGAATAAATAACCAAAAATCTCCCAAAAGCCTTGGAACAGATGGCTTCACTAGAGAAGTCTACCAAACAGCTGAACAATTCTTCTCAAACCCTTCCAAAAACTTGAGGGAATACTTCCAAAGTCATTCTATGAGGCCAGAATCACACTGATACCACAATTAGACAATGGTGGTGTAAGAAAACTACAGGCCAATATACCTAAGGAGTATTGATACAAAACCCCCTAAAACAAACACAGCCAACCAAGTCCAACAGCACATCAAAAGGATTACACAATCATAACCAAGTGAGATTTCTGGAATACAAGAATGGCTCAACCTATAAAAATCAATGTAAGTCACCACATTAGGGACAAAAAACACACTATCATCTCAATATATGTAATAAAAGCATTTCACAAAACACCTCATGATCAAAAAAAAAAAACACTCAACAAAATGGGAACAGAAGGAAATTACTTCAAAATAACAAAAGCCATATATGAAAATCCACAGCTTAACATCATATCCAATGGCGAAAAGCTGAAAGCTTCCATTCTAAGAGCTTGCCTTTTTAAGGTTAACTGGAGTAGAAGATTCACAACATGTGACCGTGATATTCATCCAGGAAATATCTGTATTTTTAAAAAGCTCTAAATGAAATAAATGAATAAGTCACTGGGAAGGTTGAAGTCTGGATATTAATAGAAATAGCATTATTTATAAATAAGGAAGACACCTGGAAAAGGGAAGTTAAAGGAAAAAATGGTTTTATATTTCGATAGGTAAATAGTAAGTTCTTGAACAGGGAACATGATGTACTGTAGAGCAAATACATTTAAAGGAGGTTCCTCTGTGTACTCAAAGCCTCCACATGCATCTAATAGTTTTGAAATATATAAAAGCTTATTCCATTTTAATGTGGGAAGGTAAATCAACAAGGTTTCCGTGTGGAGACAAAGAACCTTTTTCTCTGAAGCCTTTTAGCCTAACACAGCCTAAAGTAAAGCCACAATTTAAAGATGCTGAAAGGTGGGACTAAATAAGAATTTGCTAGTAATGTTTATTCTTCCTGCATTACCTAAAGAGTTCAACAGGAGCCATATTTGTTGGCCATGTCTGTCCTTTGAATAGGATAACGAAAGATACAGACAATATTCAATAAAATAAAATAGATGAAATGAATTCTAAGAGACTCCAATACCACATGCTATATTTAACCTAATTTTATTCATGCTTGCCTTGGGATGGGGAACAGATCATTCAGTAAAAACATACAGTAAAAACAAAATATGTCTTATCATGTACAACTTTTAAACTACAATAATGATGTACCTTAATTACTTCCATGCACACAAGTCTAACATTACAATTTTTGTTTTTTTTTTTTTTAAAAATAAACACAATTAAGACTTCTAGGAGCATTTTATAATAAAGTAATTCCTAATGTTCTTTGTAGATAGATCAAGCACCTCCAAAATACAAATTCCTATACACAGTGAGCGCTTTACTTAAAATGAATACGTAAGTAAATTAAGTACGTGGACAGCCTTAGGATGAGTTGACAATATATATTCAGCTAAGTAGGCAACAAACCATAGTGCCAAGTGGAAAAAGTGTATTTGCAAATAAATTTCAAAAACTAAGTCAACTTTTTATAATTAAATACAGAAAATATACTGATTTGCTAAAATAAATAAGATGTGATGTAGGAACACTTCACTATAAAGAATGCATACCAGAACATTTACAAACGGTGCGTGAATCTTATTAATAGTTTACTACAATAAACGCTGGCTAAATAGAAGTGCATATGTGAAGCACTATGGATGGTATATGTTTTGCCACATACTTTTGTTACCTTGAGGTAGATAACACATGTGTACCAAATTCGGCATTCATTTTCAGTTGCTGCTGGTATCATGTGTTTTAAGAAATGTGTACAGTATGAAAAACTTGAAAATACTCATGAATGAAAAATGTTTTAGGAAAAAAATAGATATTTTCATGCAATTATGTACAGTCTCACTGTGTAAATTTCAAGGCAAGATTTTTGTTTCCTGTAAAACAGATCATTGTTCTATGAGAGAATGTTTTTTACTTGTCTTAGTGCATTTCTTTTGTCTCCTCCTGCATTGCATTATTTTGCTCTATTCTTTATTTTTGTGTGCAAACGACATGCCAGTTAAAATGAAAACCATCTCACATGTAGAAAAAAAGTCTGGATTTTAAAAACCAAGAACTAATAAAATCCTTTCTAAATGACACCATATGATTCAAGTAAAAAAATGACTTAAACACTAGTAATAAAAAAGACACAACACATTTCATGAAGAATACAAAGAGAAATGTCTGCTGAGTGTTTTAGTTCAGATGTTTCAGAATGCTGCTGTACGTCTTATGAGGAATCTGAGGGGAAGATTTCATAGCAGAAGGTGTTAAGGTGGCCTGGATTGACTTCAGTGGGGACCCGACAGGACTGTGAAACTGCGGGATGCCTATGGATTCGAGCTGCTTGTTAAAGAGGAACTCCCCACTGTTGTTCAGAAACCCTTCCTCATTTCCTCTCTCCCCAAGCTTCCCATCCTCTACTGGCTCAGTTTCTAGCATTTCAGTATCTTCTTTCCTGCTAAAGAACTTGTCCAAGTAACTGGTGTAAGTGTTTTCCTTCTCAATTTGTTCATCCCTCCTGACCTCACAACAAAACTGATTTATGAGAAAACAATCCTCCCCACCACCCACAAACTGGCTATCCCAAGAAGATTGGTACAAGGCTTCTAACTGAGCCAAATTTGCCATGCCTTTTTCCTGTTTTTCTCGGCTTACTGACTTTGATATCAAACTTTTCAATTCTAGTTGGGACACTGAGCTATTCAAGTCATTTAATTTATCAACAACATCAGTAGGTTCATGTTGTGAACTAAGTTGAATAGTTCCTGCAATAAAGGAATCAAAGTCAAATCCCTGATTCTTTTCCCTTTCTTTTTCAGCCAGTTGCTGTGATGCTTCCTCCAGCGCTATCTGGGCTTTAACCAATCCATTCCTTTCACATTTTGACTTGCCTTTCTTATCAGACTTTTCTTTGCTTTGTTCTTTCCAATTGGAAAGATCTATAATAAGCTTGGGTTCATAATAATGGTTAACTTCACTCTCCCTCCAAACTAAGTTATCTAAATATGATGATGACCTTGTTTTGTAGTTACAAGTATGGCTACACTCCAGATCACAATATTTGTTTTCATGATGATCTGGGTACTGCCAACAAGGCTCGGTAGAATAATTGGTATCAAAAGCAGGATCCTCCAAATACTTCTCACGATCTCCATCCAAATATTTTCGAGGATCAACTTGTACTTCTTCTTCATCAGTGACATCAGACAGAGCTCTTGGGTCAAGCTGAACTTCATCAATATCAAAGTTGTTATGGATAGGCCAATCATGCTCTGAAAATTGACAATCATGGTACCTGAAAAAAATGAATCATTACTGGTTAGTCCAGGTGTATGATTTCATTTTCAAATTCACTGAGTGCCTTTTAGGTGAAAGCACTCTTCTAGGTCTATGCAAGAATAATCATGTAACTCATAACTTTAATTGATTAGTAAGATCTGTTACTACATAAAGTAATATAAGGCAATTTTGGTAATTAACAATGAAGCATATGATTGTAATAAAATTCTGAGCCCTCCATTCTTCAATTTAAGATGAAATACCATTTTAAACTTATTCCATCTTTTCTGTTTTCAGATACCTCAAACACAATTGAAGATAAACATCTGAGTGGCTGGCATGCCTACGGGTCCAGTCCAATAGTTTCATACAGAGAAAAGACAGTTTGTGGACACAAAATGAATATCTCTAATCTCAATCAGGTCTCTTACAGATTTTCACACTACTGGTAACAAGTCAGACTAGACAAAAAGGAAGGCTTGCTACAACTCATAATGAATAGAAAAAAAAAAACCTTTCCGTGTATATGCACTACTGAATATGGTATCATCTTAGTGACATATCACAGCCAGGTGACCATTCCATGCCCAAGTAGAAGCAGACGGGGAGTGGAGGATGGGGACGAGAGACCAGGAAAGAGATTGGAAGACATGGTTATGGTTATGTACCTACTGTACACACAGGTAGTAGAAATGTCCATGTGGACAAAAAGGTCGTTGGCAGATGTGTATAAACAAATACCTCAACATTTTAGGAGGAAAAAAATGCAATGACTAAACAAACTCGTTTAATGATTTTTCTTTTAAACACAGCAATATATGAAACTTTAAAGTTTTAAGACTGTCATTAGTGACTTCACATCTAGTGGCTAAATATCAAAATTACCTGAAGATTTTAAATAATATTGATGCATTACTATATACTACAACCTTACTTTGAAGCAAAATTGTATCTAAATTGCCCCAGAAATTTAGAAATCCTAAAAGAAAGCTGAGGGAAAAAAGTCTTTAACTCAAATGTATAATGTTATCCATTTTGATATTTTATACTATTCAAAATAGAAAAGTTCCTTATGTTGGACCTATGTTAAGCATCCCAAGGTTAATTTTATGTCATTAGGAAAACATATTTGAATAACATGTACCATGAATCAAAATAATTTCTATCCTAAGATACAAGAGATTATATGAAAGATTTGAGACGTTATGGAGATACCTTATTGGATTAAGGTTGAGTATTGTCATCCAACATCTTAAAATTTGTAACATTTATAAAAGCGATAGTTTAAAATGGTTCAGATTTCCAACCTTCAACCCTCACGTTTAAAGGAGCTTAATGGCTTTGAAACATGCCTTAATGGCTTTGAAACTGTTTCAAAGTAGAATTTACATTTTCCCATTATGTCTATCTATTAAATACTTAAATTACATAAAGGCCATTCAAAGATATTATGTTTAGCAGACACCCCAAGAGACCATTGCTAATTTTTTTAAGTTTATTTATTTATTGTGAGAGAGCAAGTGAGCAAGAAAGGGAGGGGCAGAGAGAGAGAATACCAAGCTGACTCTGTATTGCCAGTGCAGAGCCCAATACGGGATTCAAACTTACTAGATTATGATCTGAGCTGAAATCAAGAGTTTGACACTGAACCACCCACCCAGGCACCCCTCATTACTAAATTTTTAAGACATCTACATTACTGAAAATATAATAAGTGGGCTGTGGGGCACCTGGGTGGCTCAGAGAGTTGAGCTTCCAACTTTAGCTTAGGTCATGATCTCACGGTTCATGGGTTTGAGCTCCACATCGGGCTGACAGCTCAGAGCCTGGAGCCTGCTTTGGTTTCGGTGTCTCCCTCTCTCTCTGTCCCTCCCCTGCTTGCTTGCTCTCTCTCTCTCTCTCAAAAATAAACAAAACATTTTAAAAAACTAAAAAAAAATAAGTCGGCTATAATCATACAGTAGTTAGTACACGGTGTTGTGAAAATATAATAAATTATATTTTTCTAACTTTGGATCAATTTACCTTTCCCAGTTATAAATATGACTATGAGTTTCATCCATAAGCAAAATATCATCAACTTCATCTTCGATATGAAAAGGATGACTTGAAATTGGCTCATCCATTGGAAAAGAATATATGCTCATGTAAGGATGGGAAAGCGCTTCCTCTGCAGTCAACCGATCCATTGGGCTAAATGTCAAAATTTGTTCCAGGAAATCCAGTGCTGCAAAAGACAGGGATAAAATACCTTAACTATACTGAAGGTCTGCCAACCAATGTAGGAAAAAAGAGGGATTATACAATTAAAAGGTAAATTAATTTATCAGAAAAATAAAGCTAATTTACCTGATTTACAGATTAAAAGGAAAAGACACTTATCCAATAATCACAGTAAATACTTAAAATGTACCCCAATTTCCTATTATGGTCAGTTACCCAAAACAAAGAATATATTAAGTTCAATCATCTGAAACTTCTATTTTTGTCAGTCAAATAACAGCAATTTCATATGGTTCAACCTAATAGTAAAGGTCATAATCTCAGCTCTGCAACTCACTAGCTGTCAAGGGCTAGACAGATTACTTGAACTTCAGTTTCTTCGTGTATAAAATGGATATACTGACATATCTCATAAGGTATTAAAATTAAATGTAAAGCATAGTCTCCGCTGCTTAATAAAAAGCTCTTTCCCCTTTCCTTCCCTTATCTCACTGACTAGCTGCTGTATTAATTTGCTGATCTCTGTCTCACATCATCAATCACTAGGCCTTCCTAAGTTGTTAACTCAGCCTGAACCAAACTGTCACCAGCCTGAAGGTTGCCCTTATACCACCCCACACTGTACGCCTTATGATTTATTCCAATCTTCAACTTTGCGTGATTTCCCCCATCTACTTCTCTGCTCCATAGCCATACAGGCCTGATGAAACCTGCATGTAAAATCACACACACGGCTCACTATAAATTTATACCATGGAATTGCAATTTGGCTTTTGCTATTGCTCAGCAATGTTTCACACCATCTCTTTATGCTCTTAATCTTTATCATTCTCAACAGATAGACCCACTTAACATTGATCTCAGTCTCTAGTCTTCACTATGGCCTGTCACACACCCTCGTATCCTTGCCTCTGTCTCAAAAGATAGTCCTTCTATTTTCAATTCCTAATGTCTTATGAATGTAAATAATAGCTGATTTTTACAGCCTTTTATATTTTACAAAGTACTTTCACATACATTATCTCATTCAGTACTCAATCACTCCAATAAAGATTAAAGAAACTAAGGCTTATTGCTACTCAGGCCCTTCAGTGGCCCCGGGCTGAGGCCTCTTCCTCTCCTCCCCCTTGTCCCCCTCCTATCATATTACCCTCATTAAGGAAGTCATTTCACAATACACAAGCTGTTCTTGGTTCTCTTGCAAAAGAGTCCATCTTAATTAGCCCAGGGCCCATGTGTCTCAAGGCAAGAGAGACTCTAAGGCACAGAATTACGAAGGGCTGACACAGCACAATCACCATTCTCAGAGGGAAGGGAGATATACATCCAACCACACAAGAGGAATATACTCTAAAACCTGGAGCATTTGGGAACTGTAGGCAGCAGGTGGAAAGAGGAAGAGGTAAGAAGGAAGCTAGCTAGGCTGAGCTCCCAAGTGCATGCAATGTATACATATATAGACTATTTCCATAATTGCAGGAATTTTGGACAGCACTGCTCTAAAGGAAATCTATTTGCTATGATGGTATTCAAGTGTGCTAACATATAAAAATAAAATTGATGTGAGACAGAGCAAAAGGGAGGATGAGAGGTAAGGAAGAGGGAAATGAAAAAGGAGTATTTCACTGAAAGATGAAAGACCACTAGGGTTCCTAAGTGTCTTAATGTGTTAATTCATATGTACTTAATCTTCTTTGGCTTTTTCCTCTGAAGATCATGAACAGAGTGGGAGAAAAGAACATGTATTATTCTCCTGAAGTCCCCATTGCCTCAGAATGTGCTCTGTTCCAAAAATAAAACTCCATTGTTAATCAAGAAGAAACTGGTGTAGAGCATATCTACACAACAAATCTTTAGTCTCAGGAAATTTAAAAACTCTGCACTGCACTTGTGTATGAACATAGTTCTACTACTTGTGAATACCAAGGATGTTTGGCTGATGGTTAATTAACCCATTATCAAAGACATACATTCAACACATTATAAATAAATCCCAGCCATCAGTCAAATATTCAAGTTGGTTCACAGCCAACTAAGACATGGTCCCAACCCTAATGAGGGTAGGGAAAAAGAAGATTCCAGTTTGACTAGCCTGCAAATGCTTCAAAAGCAATGTCCTACATTACTAGCTTGCCTCTTTGGATAAGACACAGCAACAGCCACAATGACTCAAAGCCAATCGAGGTTATTCCTGAGCAATTCTCTCAATATGGCTGAGGGGCCACACCTGTAGAGGGCTTTAAAAACAGACACCTGCTCTACTTCTCACCTCACCTCACCTCTGGATTCTGACCTAATAGTCTGCATTTTTAAAAAGCTCCCACTTGGGACACGTGGGTGGCTCAGTCAGTTGAGCATCCAATTCTTGATTTCAGCTCAAGTCATGCTCCCAGGGTCGTGGCATCAAGCTGAGTATAGAGCCTTCTTCAGGTTCTTTCTCGCTCTCTCCCACTGCCCCTCTTTCCTGCTCCTGTTCTCCCTCTCAAAAAAAAAAAAAATTCTCCCACAGGATTCTGAGGCACAGTCAAATGCTATGTGACTACTGCTGAGTTATGAACAGGGATGTCATGACAGTGGCTACAAGGTCAGAAGCAAGACAGCCAGCACTGGAATCTGAATGTGAAGATAGACTTGAAGAATTGTTAGGAATGTAGAACTACTGAAAAGGAAGCTTATAAACCCTGCTGAAATTAAATACAGCTGCTTCCTGTTTACTTAGGTATTTACTATAACGGTTCTAAGCACAAGTGAGAAAAACAAAATGTCATTATGATTTTGCCCTCCAGTGCCTATTTCTCAAAACATTCGCTCCTTAAAGACACTTTGATGCACACTTACCCAAACCACATATAATAATGCATGATCAGAGTGCGTAATATGAATAATGGATATGTAATTAAGAAAAACTATATATCCCTAACTTGTTGATTCATGAGAATATGATAATTCTTAAAGATATTAAGACACTTTTAAGAAAGATTTTTCTTATGTCTAATTCTCTTCCTTAAAAAAATGTTATCCTGGGGTACCTGGCTGGCTCAGTCAGTAGAGCATGCAACTCTTGATCTGGGGGTTGAGTTCAGCCCCACATTGAGTGCAGAGACTATTTAAAACTAAAATCTTAAAAAATAATTATTCTGTGTAATCACTACAAGAGTTAAAGACTTTTATATATTATTTATATGAAGAAATCCTAAAGACATGTCACTTTTTTGAAACATGAAGTTATTGTGCTAACGGTCAACAAAGTCTTGATTCTCTTCAAGTTCCTACCCCTTTTCAAGCTTGCACAAACTCTCACATTTAGCACCTAATATTCCTAACATGAATCTGCAAACTCTTATGGAATGTGTTTGCTCATATGGAGTTTTGCTCTTTTCCTCCATCTCTTCTCTGCCCAGAAGCCTTTGCTTTCCCCCAACTCAATTCCCTTTCATATGTAAATCATATTCATATTCATACCCAACTTATCATATAACCCTCAAAGAACATTCTAATTTAATGAGGTACAGTGATTCCAGATGCCCACCTATGGCAAAGAATCAGAGGTATAAGCTGAAAAAGGTGGAGTTAGAGAGGGGTACACTTTTTGGAATCTGAAAAATTATTCAGAGGAACAAAGAAATAGATCCCACCCTAACAGCCAGGAAAAGTAAGGGTTGAAGTTTTAGATATATATTAAGTGTATAAAGACTTTTTGGGGATACAGAGATCCTGCCTGTGCATCTGCTCACGCGCACACCCACACACACACACACACAAACACACACCACTCACTCCATTACATGATGGTTACTCTTGAGTAACAATACCTTCTCGACTAATTCCTGGAAGCAGCTGAGTTAAAGGTTTGTGTGGCTCAGTCATGTCATTTCTAATGTAAACTGGAATTACGCTGAGAAGCTCCTGACGATCTTCCTCATGTACTACAGGAATAGATTCTAAAATCAGCTGCATCTGTTCAAGTTCATGTGCACCTGAAATTAAGTAAACATCAAATACAACATAAACAAACACATTCCTCAATGCTTACTTATTTTGCAAAAGACATTCTAAAGTTATAGGAAACTCGGGACGCCTGGGTGGCTCAGTCGGTTAAGCGTCTGACTTCAAATGAGGTCATGATCTCACAGTTCGTGGGTTCTAGCCCCGCACCAGGCTCTGTGCTGACAGCTAGCTCAGAGCCTAGAGCCTGTCTTCGGATTCTGTGTCTCCCTCTCTCTCTCTGACCCTCCCCTGCTCATGCTGTTTCTATCTCTCTCTCAAAAATAAATAAAACATTAAAAAAAAAAGATAAAGTTATAGGAAACTAACAAATACTGTAATGACCACTGGGAGGAAAACGGTTTTAAATGAATCCTTAATCAGCATGTTTCTTTACTCTGAATATCATCAATCTACTCAAAAAGCTTATCTATTCCGATTTCTGCTCACTGACATACTTACTTTTGGCTGCTTTGTTTCCATAAGAAACTGACCCTTTATGTTCAGCCTCATATTAAGGCATCACAAAGTTGTGAAGAAAGCAATGAATTGGGATTCAAGACACATGGATTCTAGTCTTGGCTATACTGCTAATCAACTGGATGTACCTTTGGGCATACTTAACATGATAAAGGCTTCATTTCATCATCAGTAAAATGGAAGGTTGGACTAGATTTGCACAACAAAAAGTTTTATAGGTTAGACACAGGTAGCATTTCAGAACTACTATTAAAGAAATAAAAGGGGAGGGGCGCCTAGGTGGCTCAGAAGGTTGGGCCCCCAACTTACGTTCAGGTCATGATCTCACCATTTGTGACTTTGCACCCTGCATCGGACTCTGTGCTGATGGATCAGAGCCTGGAGCCTACTTCAAATTCTGTGTCTCCCTCTCTCTCTGGCCCACCCCACTAACACTCTGTCTCTATCTCTCTTTTTCTCAAAAATAAATAAGCATTAAAAAAACAAATAAAAGGGAGAACTTGAAGCTAAATGGTGCCTAAAGAAAACCAGTTTGCCAATTTTTCTTGGGTCCCTCCTATGAGCAAGGCACTTTAAAATACAGCTATGAGGGGTGCCTGGGTGGTTCAGGCGGGTAAGTGGTTGACTTAATTTTAATCAAAAATTTAAAAAAAGTTTTAAAAAAGTACATCTATGAAACAGAAAAGACCAAACCCGTGTCTTCACGGAGCTTACAATCTAGTGGAGAAAGATAGATAACAACACTCAACATTTATGTCAAATCATGACAAATGTCATGAAGAAAACCAGAGGAAGCAGGCAGGATAAATAACACTGTTAGGGGTAGGATGATTAATTTATACAGGATGACCAAGGAAGGCTTCCTTCCTTGAAGATGCTTAAAATTAAGGAAGTTGGGGAACACACACACCATGCATTCATATGGAGGAAGGGAGTTCCAGAAAGATGAGGAAAGGCTCAAAAGCCCGTAAGAGTCAGTGGGCTTGTCCAAGAAACAACAATTAGGTAAGTGTGGCCGGGGGGAAGTAATAGAAAATGAAGTCAGAATGGTACCAGAACACAAAGGGTAAGCTTTATTCTGAATTTGATAGGTAGACATTACAGAATTTCAAGCAGAGAAATGGCATGTTCTGATTTATGTTTTCAAAGAACTACAATGGCTGCTATGTGGTAATTAGGCTATAGACAGCAAATATTAAAGCAGGAAAGACAGTATAATCCTGCATTAGACCAGGAGAGATACAGTCGGTTGACTGAACCATAGGGAGGAGGGCAGTGATAGAGATAATAACAAGCAGTTAGATTCTGAATATATTTCAAAGGAAGAGTCCGTAGAATCTGTACTGATAGAAGTGAAAGATGAAGCCAAGATTTCTGCCTTAGCAACTAAAAAGTGGATCTGGTTTATACTAAGATGAGGAAGACAGCAGAAAAAGAAAGTGTGAGGGAAAAATATCAGGAGTTCAGTTTTGGATAGGTTAAATTTGAGATGTGGGTGTCTTTTATTGCTCTGTTCATTTGAAGCCTATCCCTAATAAATAGATCTCCCTCATGCTCCTTTTGTTGAGTGGCTCACAAATCTACCAATAGGGAGAAGAGAACTAAAGTGGCATCTTTCAAATCATTTCACATGTAATTCTCATTAACTGTTTAAAGTTTATATGGGTTTAAGATCAAAATAGTATTATTTAAAGGTGTGGTTTAATCCAATTATTTTTATTGCTATATTTGAATAATTCTGAATATGCTGAACATTTTAATATATTAACCACCTTGTATAATCAATATAGCAGTAAGTTCTGACCCCATTTCAAATGGACTTAGAGCATGATCTAACAATTTTAAAAAAATTAGTTTTCCTGCTAAAATATTCATTATTATGGCAGCATTAAAATATGTCCATAAATTTGGGTGCCTAGCTGGCTCAATCAGTAGAGCATGCGACTCTTGATGTCAGGATCCTGAGTTCAAGCCCCACATTATGTGTGGAACCCACTTTATAATTTTTTTTCACACATATTTATTTTGAAAAAGAGAGACAGACCGAGTGTAAGGGGAGGAGGAGCAAAGAGAGAGGTAGACATAGAATCTGAAGCAGGATCCAGGCTCTGAACTGTCAACACAGAGCCTAACACGGGGCTCGAACTCACGAACTAGGAGATCATGACCTGAGCCAAAGTCAAAACACTTCACCAAATGAGCCACCCAGCTGCCCAATGGAACCCACTTAAAAAAAAAAAAAAAAAAGTCCACAAATCCTTTGGTATGCTTCCCTTCAAAAGGTGGAATCCAATTCCCCTCCCCACGTGTGAGGTGTACTTAGGTGACTCATTTCTAATGCATAAAATAAAGCTGAAATGACAGTGTGTCACTTTTGAATCTAGGTGATAAAAAGATGTTCCATTTAGGGTTAACTGCTTTTTGACAAATGGGGCAAAATAATTCAATCAGGAAGAATAATCTTTTCAGCAAATGGTGCTGAGATAAATGGATATCCACATACAAAAGGATAAAGTTGGAACTCTACCTCACACCATACACAAAAATTAGCCCAAGATGGATCACAGACCTAAATTTAAAAGCTAAAACTATAAAATTCTTAGGGTCAGGCAATAATTTCATATATATGACACCAAAAACAAAAGTGACAAAAGAAAAAAATAAAATGGACCTCATCAGAACTAAAATCTTTTGTGTTTCCAAAGATACCATCAAGAAAGTAAAAAGAGAATCTGCAGAGTGGGAGAAAACATACTCAAATCATACTTCTGATTAAGTGATTTGTATCCAGAATATAAAGAACTCTTATACCTCAATTATACAATACAAATAAACCAATTTAAAAACAGGCAATGGATCTGGGTAATTCTCCAAAAAGGATAGATAAACTGTCCATAAACACACACTCCACATTATCAGGCATTAGGAAAATGCAAATCAAAACCACAATAAGATACTACTTCATATTCAAAAAGAATTTAAGACAGACTACATTTTAGTGGAAAAATGGAAACCTCATACACTGCAGGTAGGAATGTAAAGTATCACAACCACTTTGGAAAATGGTCTGGCTTTTCTTCAAAAAGTTAAACACAGAGTTATCACAAGACACAGTAATTCTACTCCTAAGTATATACACATCCAACAGAATGGAAAACATAATCCACATAAAAACTGTACACTGATGTACACAGTAGCATCAATAACCGATAAGGACTAATAACCCAAATTTCCATAAACTGGTGAATTGGATAAACAAAGTGTGCCATACACACAGAATGGAATTATTTGGCCATAAAAAGATGACATACTAATACATGTTATAACATGGATGAACCTTCAAAATATTACACTAAGTGAAAGAAGCCAGTCACAAGACCACCATGTTATGTGACTTATTTATACGAAATGCCCGCAACAGGCAAATCTAAAGAGAAATAAAAGTAGATTAGTGTTTGCTAGGAGCTAGAAGGGGGAAATGGAAAGTAACTGCTAATGGTTACAGGATATCTTTTAGGGGGCACAAAAATGTTCCAAATTTAGATGGTTATACAATCCTGTGAATACATTAAAAAATACTGAAGTGTACACTTTAAATGGGTGAACTGTATGGCATGTGAATTACATATTGATAGGATTTTTTTTAAAGATACAGAAGCTTTCTCCTTGCTCTCTTTTAGATCTTTCATTCTGAGGAAAGCCAGCTTCATGAAGCCAGTGTCATGGAGACATTCAAGCAATCCTATAGAGAAGCCCACATGATGACAAACTGAGGCCTCCTAATAACAGTCATGGGAGTAAGCTACTACAAGTGGATCTTCTTGCCCCAGTCAAGCCTTCAGATGACTGTAGACCCAACCACCATCTTGACTAAACAAATCTGAGCTAGAACCACCCAGTGAAGTCACCTCCCAATTCCTGACACACACAAAGTATGAGATAATAAATGTTTGTTATTTAAGCCACTACATTTTGAGGTAGTTGGTTATACAGCAACAAATAATAATTATTTTACATATGTTGGAAGGTACTTGAATATTAGGAATATAACCTCCAATTACAGTCTTGTTTCTAGGAAAAAATATAATCCACTCAACCATTTAGTTTCCAGGAATAACTGGTATTTTCTCAGTTTTCTAAATTGAAATGCAATTACTATCACACACATCAGAAGAAATTTCAGATAAATTTACAGGGGAAACTACAAACGATTCGTCAATGTTACTAAGCTGAGTGGTGCAAGAATCAGCATTAAAAAAAAAATTAACAGCACTTATTCATACCATCTTTCTTCAATAGTGTTCTCTTAAGTACCCTTATCTTTCTTTTACTGATCCTTCTTTTGTAAGCAGACCCTGCTCCATTCCCTTTCTTCTGCTCTTAGCACAATCTGGGAGTGGTGGGAGGGCCGCTCTAAGATTGGTTAGAGAGAAAAATAATATTGTCAAACGACAGAAAAAGACCTAAATCACCATCATGTCACTTCTCTAACTAAAAATTCTTTAGTACCTTACTATTTCCTAGTTTTCCAAATGGAAATTCTTCTACTTTCTGAGTATTCTGGCCCCATCTTAACTGGTCATAAGTATCTTCATTATTTGACACCTTGCTTTCATTCAACTTTTCACACTAATTCTTGCAAGTACATGATTTCTTTCATTAAACTTTTCTCACTGATTCAGGATCATACCCTCATTTCTATAATACACTTTTCTCTCTCTTGCTTTCACCAAAATTCTTCACTATTTCTACGTAGTAGAAAATCTCATAGCATCAAACTCAGCAAAAAATTACTTGTTTCTGAAAGGTCAAAGGAGTTAAGCAACAGGACACGGCAGTTCAGACAACAGGGATGATAGTGGACAAAGAATTACTGGATTTTCAACAGTAGCTAAAAATTTTGACTAAGAGTGACAAACACAGCACTATGCAACTCACATATCATTTACCACAGATTTCCAACAAGTATTCTAAATCTACAAAATACAAAATTATGTTTGGGGTGCCCCAGTGGCTCAGGTTGGTTAAGTATCTGACTCTTGATTTCAGCTCAGGTTTCTCATGACTCATGGGATCGTGGTCTCTGCACTGCCAGGTGGAGCCTGCTTGGGATTCTCTCTTTCCCTCTTTCTCTCTGCCCCTCCCGTGCTCATGCTATCTCTTTCAAAATAAACAGACATTAAACAAACAAACAAAAAAACCCCACAAAATTATGTTTAAGAAGGTAAATACAAACAAACACTAAAACAGACTAAATTTGCTTTGTGAACAATTCAGTGAAGTTTTTAATTTTTTAAATATTAAAATCATTTTATCTTTTCATTTTAACATTCCAGACTACAATAAATTGTTTTAAATATTTTTTTTAATGTTTATTTATTTTTGAAAGAGACAGAGCACGAGCTGGGGAGGGGCAGGGAGAGAGGGAGACGCAGAATCCAAAGCAGGCTCTAGGCTCTGAACTGTCAACACAGAGCCTCACATGGGGCTCAAACCCACGAACCATGAGATCATGACCTGAGATGAAGTCAGACACTTACCTGGTTGAGCCACCCAGGTGCCCCTAAATTGTTTTAAATCTTATATAAATCTTGCTTCACAGATAAATGCAAAATTATTTCTCTTTCAGATAATTTTTTTCCATATATTTTAAAATCTCTAACCTGCAAAGAGGGTTTTACCAGTCAGCATTTCAGCAAAGATGCAGCCTGCAGCCCACATATCAATGGCTTTAGTATAATTATTAGGAGAAAGTAAAAGACGTGGAGACCTGTACCATTTAGTAACCAATCCTTCAGAAAGATGACCCTGAAAAAGAAACCGAAACATACTTCAAGTTTTTTCTTTAGCTGAAGAACAGTACAAAACTTGATTCATTAAATAATCCCTGATCTTAAAAAAAAAATTGTGAAATCCTAACAACATACTGTTGATACCTATACCTATTTTTAAGGCACTTGCACTTTTCGGGCTGAAAAAGAGCTTACACTCCCCTAGGATATATCATCTATAAGATGATGTTCACATGAAGTCTGCTGACCAAAATATACTGTAAGAATTTAGTGTTGATTCTAGGTCACACTTTCAAAACATGTTTCAAAAGAGGAGCTATTTTTCACTTCAGGTCTTAATTAAGGAGCAGGCATGTTTCAAATCAATGAGGGAAAGGTAGAGAAGAACACCAAAGGTGCTACTTATAAATCAATGCCGACCTCCTTACTGACAACTCAGGGGACTGGCTCTACTATATATCCCCATTCCTAATCAATTTTGCTACTTTACATTTATAAAGCATTTAACAAAAGCAGTTATACATATATTGCTTTACTTCATCCTCAAAACAACCTTGAAAAATTATGAAGGTGGATGTTAACTAGGGGTTCTCTATAACCAAAGCAGCTCCACTTTAATATTTTAAAGATTAGGATCCCACAGATAATTTCATTTGAAAACTAAAGTACCAAAGTTGAGCTCAGAAAATACTAACTTCTTCTATGAAGGCAAAATGTTACCTAAAGTACAGTTACTATGAATCCCTTTAGCTATTCTTACTGCCCATTTTATCTTTATGCAAATTTAGACAGCAAACTAAATTAAATTTGCCTAAATAAGGAATAACAGAATACTAGAAACTCAAAGGGACAAAAGAAGACCTAAAAGTTGAAATAGCATTCCCTCTTACCTTCAGATAGAACCACAATTCTGCCCTAAACACTTAAGAATATACCCCACTTTTAAATAAGGGAGCGTTTCAGTTATAATAAATAACCATACACTTTAAGAATCTGTATGTAATTAGGATCCCACCCCACCTTTTTAAACACAGAGAGATTCTGAATGAAAGATCTGTTTTCAGGAAAAAAGGTACTATGTACAATTTAATACAATTAAAGAAAAAAACCTGTCACGACATACAAAGAAAAAGAAATACCTATTCTTGATGATACCCATCAGTTTAAAGGTCTGTCTCAGCTGGCTTTGCACGTACCTTATGGGAATAATGGGGATCCATGATCCGTGCAAGACCAAAGTCACCTATCTTCAGCACCAAGTCTTCAGTGTTAATGAAAAGATTAGCTGGTTTGAGATCTCTGTGCAGTACGTTTGCAGAGTGAATATATTTGAGCCCACGTAGCAGCTGATACATGAAAAGCCTGGCATGCTCTTCCAGTAAAGGGCCCTGCTCCAGCACATTAGCCAAGTCTGTCTCCATGTACTCCTGAACAATGTAAACACTGTTCAGTTCGGTAAGAGAGCCCACATCGTCTGTTAACTGGCTTCCACTAGGACCAAGAATTTCAAACACTTTCACAATGTTATCATGGTCAAGTCTTCTAATAATTTTGATTTCACGTAGAGCATGTTTGACACTTTGGGGATCAGTAAGGACAATTTTCTTGATGGCTACTCTTTTGTCACAGTCATTGTCTACAGCAGAAAAAACCAAGCCATTGCCTCCACAACCCAATGGTTTTAAGTCCATATACCTAGAGCCCAGATCAAAACCATGAATGTTCATGAGACTTTCAAATTTCTCTGCCATTTTGAAACCTTTACTATTGCCTTTTCCTTTCGAATTGTTGAACTTGTGTAAACAAGGAAGAAAACTGACATCAAAAGGAAAGATCTTTCAAAAAAGGAAAATTAAAATAAGTTTGCTTCCAGAGCAAGATGATTTCTTGATGTTCATTGCATATGCCAACCAGGCCCGTTGAGTTCCCCTTAGATTTAAAGCTCAAAGAGCTCTACTCATACTGAGAATTAAAAAGATTGCAGTACTCATAGTTCAAGAAAGGGTCAGCAACTCTGCAGACATTTACAGAAAACACTCAAGAAACTCAAACGGAATGAAATGACATACTATGCACTCAGATTTACTGTGCTAAACAATTTAACATTTAACAAAAATGTGAATAAATATGCACACAACAGGCTTCTATGAACATTCTCCTCACAGTGCAGATACATTCAGTGTTGGACTGGTCCTGAGCAGCATCATTCTAAGGTGCTCGTAAGCACTATTTCCGTTTTGCCTCCTTTCTTCCTTTGTTGCTGTGTATTTCAACAGGAAGCCCTGGTGGCTGTTGGTTAACAGAAGATGTCTTTTGTTAGTGATCAGGTGGCTCCAGCTCACCACAATCACAATCAAAGCTACCGTCCATCTTACTCTGATACAACCTGGAGGATGAGAAAAAAAGAAGAGTCACCACTACAGGAAATGCTCTGCACCTTTGTTAAATGTCACGAACGGAGCTATAAACAACTACTTAAGCAATTCACATGAACTGGGCTCAAACTCTAGACCCCACCATACTAGAGTCTTTATAGTATTTACAGTCATTAAACACAAGAAGGTTCATAACACTTTTAATATAACTCTTTCTAATTTTTTGAGTACGTAACATTTCCATCCATCCACAAATAAATGATAATGAGCCTGCAATGTGTTAGTTCATTAAAGAACATGTGTACTTATTAACTCTGCTGATCAATAGCCGATGAACAAAAATACAATAGTACAAATAAGAAATCTGCAGAGCATGATCTTCAACTTACAAAAGAGTGAACCTGAACAGTGAATAAACCAATAAAGGTGTTTAACTTTACCGATACTTAGACAAATCAAATTATTCAAGAAGATAAATTTCAGGTCAGAAAAACATTTTTAAGAGTCTGCTAATATCAAATCTGAGGAGGAATGTGGAAAAACAAGAACTTTCATACAATACTGGTGAGTTTAAATTAGTAAAAGAATGACAAAGAGCACTCTGGAATAAATACATAAATGAGTAAGTAGCATACCTATGACTTGGTAATTTTTCTCCAAAAAACAACTCCCAAGAGAAATACTTGCAAACGAACAAATGCCCATTTTTTTGGAGTGGCAAATTAAACACAGTCGAACCTTTCAGCAATTGGAGAATAAATGAGCTATATTCATATAGTGAAATACTATTTAACAGTAAAAATGAATAGATGATTGAAATCACCATACACTAAATTTGAAAACAGAAATGGAGAATGTACATGCTGAAACCAGTTATTTCAGATTCATAAACAGGCACAATGTTACTTTATGAGTGCATATATTTTTATATACTTGTGTGTGTATATATATATGGCAAATGTATTAAAAACATCATTAGTAAGTAACAAATTCATGATGAGGGAAAGGACTACTGTTAGGGTAGGGTTATACAATATGCTCCAACTATTTCTTTAATGTGTTATTTCTTTTTAAAAATATATAGAAGCATGACAAATTATTACAATTTTATAGAACTGGGAGGTATGTATGAGAAGAGCTCATATAGTGGGGGAAGACAGGCTGACAAATAAACAAAACACAGATGTCAGATGGCAATAAGTGATGTAAAGAAAGTAGAAAAGAGACAGGGAGCGTAGTCAGGGAATGCCTCTAGTGAGGCAGTATTGACAGCAAAGCTCCAAATGGGTGGGCCTTACGAGTGTTGTGTGGAAATAAGGGCTAGCACATCAAAGCACATCAAAGCCACTGTCTCATGTCTGAGACACAACTAGGTGGCCAATGTAGTAGCTCATTTAAATGTATATGCCTATAAGCACGTAATACAGGCTAACTCTTATATGGAAAGGCTTCCTGTTGCTGCTTTTTGGTCTAATAGCTGGCACAGATGTAGCTACAGTGTTATTTTCTGAATAGGTCTGAAGAAATTGGAAGTGGGACAAGTGCAATATTCATTTATTCAAGGGCTAATCATTTAAAGGCAATGAGAAACTATCAATACATGAAATAAAGCAGCCCATTCTGAACTTGAATTACATGACCACTTTCAATCACCTTCAGCTACGGCTTAAAAGAACTGCTAGGCGTCTCAAATACCTGAGGTGTTTCACAGCAGTGAAGATTCTGTAAGATAGGGAATCTGCCTTAATGTCCTGCTTGCTTCATATTCCCACATACCTTACATGTGGAAATATAAGATTCTGAAACATGTAAGGTAGAGACTTGCCACAATCTGAGCAAACCACATTCAAGAAATCCACAGACATTCAAACTGTGTGAAAAAGAAACTGATGATACTGATAACTCAGAGTCTAAACAAAGGATCCTTATGGCAACAACTTTAATAAAAATTGATATTTACTATCACGGAGTTCTTTTATTAAATATGAGCACTTCTTCTATCTGCTTAATGTTGTATAAGACCTCAATAGCATAACATAACAGCTTTGTTTACCTCTAACAGATAGTTTCTTCTCTTTGCAAGTTTTGGTCTGCTTTTCAGAAATAAAGGAGAAGGAAAAAAACCAAGCTGACTCCTAAAAATTCTGTGCCTTATCAGTTTGTGTGAAACATTTAAAAGTTAAAGTTTGCAAATAAACTTTTGAATTAAAGACTATTCCAATTTTTAAAAGGCTTTAATTAATACTATCTCCCCTTCCTCTCACTTTTTTCTATTTGTATACATCTTGATACTTCCAGTTCTCTACCAAATACCCTTTTAAAAGAGAGTATTTTTCTAATTTATTTTTTTAGAGAGAGGGAGCAAGAGAGCACATGTGAGTGAGGAAGAGAGATAGAAACTTAAGCAGGCTCTGCTTAGCCCAGAGCCTGACACAGGGCTTGATTCTACGATCCTGGGATCATGACCTGAGAGCCAAAATCAAGGATTGGATGTTCAACAAACTGAGCCACCCAGGAGCCCCTAAAAAACAATGTTTTTTTTAAAAGTGCCAAAATTTCTGAAATTTGACATTTCTAGTCTCTACCCAAAACAGAATGTTTGTTCATACCTCCCTTCTTGCCCTTATATAGACAATTCCTTAAAGCTCAGCAAACTTTTAAGTTTTTGGTAAATGTACATTTTAAAAAAAAATTTTTTTTAATGTTTTATTTATTTCTAGGAGAGAGAGAAAGAGACAGCATGAGCAGGGGAGGGTCAGAGAGAGAAGGAGTCACAGACTCTGAAACAGGCTCCAGGCTCTGAGCCGGCAGTCAGCACAGAGCCCGACGCGGGGCTCGAACCCACGAACCACGAGATCATGACCTAAGCGAAAGTCGGACGCTTAACCAACTAAGCCACCCAGGTGCCCCGATAAATGTACATTTTAAAGTCAGTTCTATAGACTTGACATAAGAGCAGAAAATGTGTAAGTGCTCTTAAGCTTCTACTTCACTAGTAGAGCAATCCTAATCAAGCACAAATAATTTAGCTTTGCTGTAAGTGACACCACTATTATCAGACAGAATAGCACTATAATAGAACTGTAGCCACATTACTGGAGAGAGTCATGAAAATGACAAGATCTCTATTCAAGACCTCAAACTCACATCTGCTCCCTTTAAATTGTAGTGAGAACAAGAAGCATCCCAGACCAAAAACTACAAGGATGACAATGCCTTTTCGGACATCTGTGACTGGTCAGCACTTACAGGGGTAAACAGTGGGTAAAAAAATAAAAAATTGGGGGCGCCTAAGTGGCTCAGTCAGTTGGGCGTCCGACTTTGGCTCAGGTCATGATCTCACGGTTCATGGGTTCGAGCCCCACATCGGGCTCTGTGCTGACAGCTAGCTCAGAGCCTGGAGCCTGTTTCAGATTCTGTATCTCCCTCTCTCTCTGACCCTCCCCTGCTCACGTTGTGTGTGTGTGTGTCTCTCTCTCTCTCAGAAATAAACTTTTTAAAAACGTTTTTTTAAAAATAAAAAAACTGTACCTAGGCGGAGAACTGCAGAGTCCTCATTACAGATTCAGATGATGACTATACTGAAAGACTTAAACAGACTTTACACAAATGAGACCATTCTAATGAAAGAAAGGAATGTTAATCACCAAAACTGTAATCCTACAGTGAGGATTACACTAATAAAAAATGGGAAGGGGCATGGGGGCAATAGGAGTTCTTGCCCAGTGATCTACCTCACTGCTCTATACTATTCTTTAAAATCCTTAAAAAATAAAAATTTTTAAAAATAATAATAATTTAAAAAAGGGGCGCCTGGGTGGCTCTGTCAGTTAACCGTCTGACTTTGGCTCAGGTCATGATCTCAGAGCTTGTGGGTTTGAGCCCCGCATCGGGCTCTGTGCTGACAGCTCAGAGCCTGGAGCCTCCTTCCAATTCTGTCTCTCTCTCTCTGGCCGTCTCCCACTCATGATCTCTCTCAAATATAAATAAAACATTAAAATAAAATAAAATAAAATAAAATAAAATAATAAAATCCTTCAATATCCATTAGACCAAAAGCTATTGGAGCAGGTTTTCATTCAGGAGCTTGGAAAGTAAGCCCACCTTAATCAGTAAGTTGGAGATAATGCTATACTTACTTCTGCATGACAAAGTGGATCCAGTAAATGATTCTAATTCATTCATCCTCCTTTCAGTAAGTATTTACTAATTATATGCTATGTACCTGTCAATATACTAGGTACTGGGGGTAAAAGAGTAAGTAAAAACAGACTTGTGCCATGCCCTCATGGGGTTTACAGTATGACTGGAAACAAACAATGATAAACTAACAACAGGAAAAAGAGGGAGGCAAAGGGGACAAGTGGTACCAAAGAATGGTACAGGATGCTATGAGAACCTGCACACTGGGGGATCTGACCTAATTAGGGAGATCTGGATGTATGCCTCTAGAAGCCATAAGAAGGCAGAGGCCTCCCATGCTCACTCTTAGTGACCGTGAAGACAGTTTCCTCCTTATCACCCTGATACAAATCCTGAGGTCTCCAACTACCTCTATCTTTTACATCAATCATGGAGTTCTTTGGCTTGAATAAAAGCATGCAGATACAACTCCACTGGACCAGTGGGTTACTGGTCAGAGCACCCTCCGTCCATATCAACAAACTCTAGAAATGCCCCATTTATACCATTTCCTCTGCCATCTTTCATGTTTAACTTCATAAAAGTTCAAGGCTCAGACTCAGAAAAATATCTGGGGTTCCTTCTGCATTTCCACATACTTCAAAGGAGGAAAAGGAAAACTAAGATGGGACAGTAACTAAAATAAGCCTTTCCCAGCATTCTTCTAATTTCTCCACCTCCACAGGTTACCTACTTCTACCAACCCCAGTGCTGATACTGTGTTGTTTGGAGAGAGACCCTTAACTAAATTTTAATTAGTTGGGCCAATGTTTTGTTTTTAACAACTAGATAAATAAAATGAATTACAGAGAATGATTTACAAGAATAAAGATGGCTTCATGCTTTACCTGTGGTCTTCAGTGATCCACCATAAAATGGAAGTAAGTTTTCTGTGATCCCAGTCTGGGTACCAGCTTCCTACATTTCCAAGACAGTTCCCTGAAACTGCCATTAGCCACACCGATGTCCTCAAGCACTCCTTTCTTTCCTTAATCACCACCTGCTTTCTGTCACTTAGCCTACAGCCAAGCCACGAGAAATACAGGCACTCTGAGTCAAGCCTAAGCATATTCAGTAAAGTTATAAAATGACAAAGAAAGAAATAAAAGGCAGTTAAAGAACTTCACTCTGCCCCATCTCCCCATTCTATAGAAACTAGATTTTCCTTCCCTTCCTATATAAGAACTTGGCCCCACATCAGAAAAGGAGTCTGGATGTGCAAAGCAAGTTTGAGGTGAGAGACTTAAACATAAAGATTACTTATCTGGTTTTCTCTTACATCTTCCATTCTGCTGCTTATCAGGGTAAATGTTGACATAGGTCATCTGGCCTGATCACATGCACGGATAACTCTCCACCTCCCCCCTCCTCAACCCCTCTTGCCTACTTTGCTCTTCTCTAGGGTCAAGTGAGTAACTTGAGTTACCTGGAATCCAGCCAGCCTCACATCTCCTCAGCCAAAACCTAGCTGCCTTTGGAGAGAAGGGAAAGGTTAAGCTCTATTTACATTCACCTAGGACTATCTCTTAACCCTGGCACAGAGAGGTGTTGTTATAGCAAATTCATCCTCCTCTAAGATCATATCTCAAGCTCTCATCAAAGCTACTAAGTTTCTAGGGCAGAGAAGGCCAAAGGCTACAGCTTAACTGCTTGTTCATATGCATTCTTGACAATGCCCTTGCTCCTGATGAAGCGGAGTCCCAAGAGCTATTATGAATCCCTTGTCAGCATCTGGACCTCAAGGAGGTCTCAGCCATCTGGGTGGGATGAAGGACCTTAAAACTAAAACACCAAAGCCTTAACAGGCCTTGCCTGCTATCAGTAACTAATGTCTCCTATAGAGCAAACTTAAAAAGTCAAAGATAGATGATTCTTTGGCTTCTAACAAAGTATCCAGTTTTTAAAAAAACAAAACAAATCTCTTCTACTCCCTACTTCTGTTCTTAAATTGTCTGATTCTTTGCCTGAATATACTTTAACATTAAGAATTTGCATTTGCCTTTTTCTATTTAAAAAAGCCATTATAAAATAAATGTCATTATATTCATTTTGATGCTCATCTCTACTTGGTATATTTATTCTAGGGTATCCATATTAGAATATAAAAACACAGACCAGATAACTTGGTCAAAGAATCTCTAAAAGACCCTTCCAATTCTAAGTCTATGATCTATGAAAGCACAGATCAACAAGACTTTTACTTACATGGTCTTTGTTCCCAAGCACATATCATGATGGGATGCCCAAAATGCAGGAAATGTGATTGAAATTGCTATATACTAAACGTTAAACAAATACAACCCTTTCTACAAATTTATGGTTAGAAATTTTAAAATAATTCTAATAACCCTTCATCTCCTCTCCTATCTTTCTCCTGCCTGAGTCCTCATTTCTAAAACTCCTCTTAACTAATGTTAAGGCAACATCGGAGCAAATATATAAAGAAGAGACATGTGGGCAGCCTCCTTCTTCAAGTATCTTTGGCCATATGAGGATTCCAATCAGATGAAAATGAATATAAATTTCTGTAGTCAAGATACATTAGATAACCGTATAGTAACAGAAAATCCCCAATATCTCATTGACTTACAATAGATTTTTTTTTAATTTTTAGTGCTTTATTTATTTTTGAGAGAGAGACAGACAGCATGAGCAGGGGAGGGTCAGAGAGAGAGGGAGACACAGAATCCAAAGACAGGCTCCAGGCTCTGAGCTGGCTGTCAGCACAGAGCCCGATGCGGGGCTCGAACCCACGAACCATGAAATCATGACCTGAGCCGAAGTCGGACGCCTAACCAACTAAGCCACACAGGCGCCCCACTTACAATAGAAGTTTTAAGTCATGCTCATGCAACAGGTCCAACGTAGCTGTCATCCAAGTTGTTGAAGCAACTACCTGCTCTGGCATTGCTACTTGACGGTGCCAGAAGGAAAGAGAATGTGGGAATACCTCACTGGTCTAAAGCTTCCATCCAAAAATGACACATTTCACTTCTCACATTTTACTGATCAAGGCAGGTCACATGGTCAAACTTGCTTCAAGGGAGCGGGGAAATGCAATCCCAACATGGTCCCAGGAGCAGAGAACCAAGATGTTTTGAACACCTTTGAAGAAAACAGCTTTAATTCTACTATCCATTACATTTTTATTCAACAAAACCTTACTGCATGCTTACCATAAGCCAGACATTGTTTTAGGCATTAAGATATAGCAGAGGTCAAAAGAGGCTAAAAAAACAAACACCCTAACCTCATGGAGCGTACTCCTAGATCGTTGTAGTAGATTCCTCCCTATCCCACTAACATTTCTCCCCCCTCTATTTACTAGCAGTATTCTCCTTCCCTTGTTGTAGGCCATCTTTCCCCAATCTAATCTAATCTCTACCCTTCAGATCCCTCTACACTTCCAGGCACCATTCCCCTTCCCTTTGTTGCATGTAGCTCTATTTTAAAATAAAAGGCTTGAGATTCAGTTGCTTTATTAACACTTTCTGAGCATAGTACCTGGCACTTAGTAGGTATTTTAGAAACCGTACTGAGTGGGCACACCTGGCTGGCTCAGTCAGTTAAGCATCCGACCTCAGCTCAGGTCATGATCTCACGCTTTGTGAGTTCAAGCCCCACATCGAGCTCTGTGCTAACAGCGCAGAGCCCAGAGTCTGCCTCAGATTCTGTTGTCTCCCCCCCGCTCCGCCCCTCCCACGCTCATGCTCTGTCTCTCAATAATAAATAAATGTTTAAAAAAAATTAAAGAAAGAAACTGTACTGACTAAATTAATGTAAATAGCATATTGTATCTGATATTAGGAAGTTTTGGAGATGGTAAGTAAGTTCTACCCTCAAGTTTTTCAGAATCTGATCATACTCTGACCTACCACAGGGGAACATCAGTGGTAACTCCCAGATCTGGTACTTTCCAGTCATTCCCCCTGAGGAGCCTCACTCTATAGTAAACACACAGATTTGTCAACACGTGAAAAAAGCTCACTCAGACTGGGGGTGGGGGTTGGGGAAACTTTGTTATAATGCCTTTTTTGTTGTTGAGGTAGTAAGGGGTTGTACCAGTGAAATAGTGTCTTATATTAGTAGACAAGCAGGATTCTGTAAAAAGTCCCATTAGTCCATGTGATACCAAGTAGGCATCATGAAGGTATGTGAGACCTTGACATTACTCTGATTTCAGTCCATCCTAGCAGGCTCTAAGGCATTTAGCACCAAAGCTTTCCAGATTGCACGTCAAATATAACTGCTGTCACTTTTCAGCTAACCCTGGTGAGGGTATGAAGAAGGCCGTACAAAACACTTCTGGACTCCCATCAAATGGACAGAACCACAGGCTTGATCAAAGTGTACCCAATTGTTTTAAAAAATGCAATCAGAATGGCATATAACGTTCCTAGAATATCCCTCCTCCTTTTGTTTCTCATTTTCTCCAAGGCTGAACAAAGCTTACAAGATTAAAAAACACAGTGTAAGTTTCCTATCGGATTCACACTAAAGTTTGGAACTACTGAAAAATTCCTGTCTGGGTTTGCTCAGCCCAAATTAAAAGAACAAACAATGAATTAAAGAGATTTGACATCTAGTTCAGGATTCAAGGCTAAATTAGCTGTATATCAAAGTAGTTCACATTTCTAGGCCTCAGTTCCTCATAAGGAAAATGATATAGGTAAACTACATGACTACTATGGCCTCTTCCAGCTCTTAAGTTTTATAATGTTTTTAAGTTTATTTATTTTGAGAGAGAGTGCGAGTGGGGGAAGGGCAGAGAGAGACTCCCAAGCAGGCTCCATGCTGCTAGTACAAAGCCCAATGCAGGGCTTGAACCCATGAAACCGTGAGATCATTGCCTGAGCCGATATCAAGAGGTGGATGCTTAACCGACTGAGCCACCCAGGGGCCCCAAAAGTTTAATAATTTTAATTTCCACTTCTGCTTAGAATGCAGAAAATTACAAGACACCATTACTCTCACCCTATAAACCATGACAAGCTGAATAAGCTACAATACTGTAGTTTTTTACAAACCCAACAGAAAAGCTAAAGATGCAAAGAAGTCTGAATAAATTCTAAAAAAATTTTAATATTTATTTTTGAGAGAGAGAGGGGGAGAGAAACAGAGTACAAGTGGGGGGGGGGGGGGGGGGGGGGGGGGGAAGACAGAGNCCACCCAGGTGGCCCAAAGAAATCTAAATAAATTCTAGAAAAATATTAAGCCCTTCATAAGAGACCATGGTATAACTAGTCTCATTCCTGGCAAAGTAAGCTAATTTATGACTAACAAAATTGAGAAGAAACCAAATTTATACCCAACTTTAATAGCTGCATGTGGTTTCAGATAATAGATTAGCATTCAGAGGAGGCCCAGCTTCAAGTTCCACCTGCCAACTCTTCCCCACAGGTCCTCACTGAGAGCAAAAGTGTGAGGGCAAGGCAGGAAAGCCGAGAGAGAATCTCATGAAGCATATGGGCCTCCACCACATCCAAGGCAGCTGCCCTCTGAGGGCGGTGGCAGGGGACAAGTTAGGAAGCAATGCAATCTGAGTGTAAGGCAGATGTTCTTCCTTAAGTAAATAAATAGGGCAAAAACACAAAGTAAAGAAAACCTGAAGTGGTACTAGAAAGCAACGTCCAAGCAGTCCAAAGAGCTAGCAGCTAGGCTGAACAGATTCAGAAAGCTGATGGGGTAGAAATATATGAAGAGAGAATCAACAAAGACTTTCCAAAACTGACAAAAGACACCAATTCACAGACCCAAGAACTCAACGCACTGCCATAAAGATAATATAAAAAAATCTATACCTAGGCAGATCATAGCCAAACTGTGGAAAGTGGAGGGGGAGAAAAAAAGAGGAACTCTTAAAAGCAACCAGGTAAAAAGTATATATGAGAGAAGAATGGATATGATAGCTGATTTATCACTAGAAATGATAGCCAGAAGACGAGAGAACATCATCTTTCAAGTGCCCAAAAAAAAAAGGAAATATTAACCTAGAATTCTGTATCTAGGGGAATACATTTCAAAAATGAAGATGGGGGGCGCCTGGGTGGCTTAGTCGGTTAAGCGTCCGACTTTCGCTTGGGTCATGATCTCGCGGTTCGTGGGTTCGAGCCCCGCGTCGGGCTCTGTGCTGACTGCCAGCTCGGAGCCTGGAGCCTGTTTCAGTCTGTGACTCCCTCTCTCTCTGACCCTCCCCTGTTCACGCTGTCTCTCTCTCTCCTAGAAATAAATAAAACATTTAAAAAAAAAAAAAATGAAGATGAAATAAAGACATTTTCAAAGAGACAAAAAGAGGGGCACCTGGGTGGCTCAGTCAGTTAAGCATCCAACTTCGGCTCAGGTCATGATCTCACGGTTCGTGGGTTCGAGCCCCGCATTGGGCTCTGTGCTGACAGCCCTAGCTCAGAGCCTGGAGCCTGCTTCGGATTCTGTATCTCCCTCTTTCTCTGACCCACCCCTGCTCACGCTGTCTCTCTCTCTCTCTCTCAGAAATAAATAAAAAACATTAAAAAATTTTTTTAAAAAAAGACAAAAGTAAAAAGAATCGGTCTTGTTCAGACTTTTGCTAAAGAAATGCTAAAAGTTCTTGGGCTGAAGGAAAATGACAACAAATGGAAGCTGCAGAAGGAACAGAATCTCCAGAAAGGGTAAATAACTGGAGAATATTTTTAAAAAAATCTCAAAACAAAACAAAAAACATCTACATGTTTAAATGTCCTTAAGAGACCATTGATTATTTAAAGTAAAAAAAATCATGGGGTTTACAGCACATGTAGAAATAAATTATAAGACAAGAGCACAAAGTGCTGGAAAGAGGTGAACTGAGACTGTGATAAGTATACAAGGCTCATGGGTTATCCTTAAACACCATCTTCTTTTTTGGTCATTATGTTTACTTAATACCATGCCCATCAATGGAGTGTGAAAGGGAGGGAAAAAAAACTAAATAAATCACCAATTGCAAGTAATGACTTATTTTGTCAAGTGGTTTTTTTGTACTTTACATCAATCATAACATAAACCAATACATTAACATCACAGGTTCACTGGAAATTCCAAAGGAAATGAAAATTAATCGTGTTAATCAAGATAAATGTCCATATTTTAGCTGAAATAACAAACGTGATTAGGAATGTATTACGTGGGAAGTATTGTACTGGACATATACTCTTTTACTAAATCCTAACAATGCTATGTAATGGATTTTAGAATCTTTATTTCAGAGAATTTAAATAATGCATTCAACATCACACATCAATGAAAGAGCCATGATTTGAATCTCAGGTTGTAAACTAAAGCCCATGACCTCTCAACTAATGCTTTTTTTTTTTTTTTTTTAATTGACCTACACACTCCTCCACCTCTTTGAGAGTACCATAGATTTCCTATAGACAGGACACTCTTCTGTATAACTAAAACATAATCAAGATCAGGAAATTAACACTGATATAATATTACTATCTAATACTCAGATTCCATTTAAGTTTCTGCAATTATACCAATAATGTACTTGACAGCTAAAGGACCTAGGCCAGAATCACGTTAAAGTGACAACACAATCTTTAATGTACTTTTTCCCTTTAAAAGCTTAAAGGAATCAAACATTTTCTATAGTCCACAAAAATTTACTGAGTACCTGGCATGTGTCAGGCACTATTTGATAAGACAGCCAAGGTTCTACTTCCAATGAGTTTACATTCTAGTTTACAATCTAGTGAAGACAGATTATCAAACAAATAACACGACTCCAGATTTATCTAAGGGCTATGACTGAGTGGCTGGGAAATGGCCATCTAAGAAGCTGAAATCTAAATGAGACGGTACCAGCACTGCTGAGAGGTAGGCAAAGAGCATTCCAAACAGTGAAAACAGCAAATACAACCTAAAGCAGGACAGAATGCGGTATTCTGGAGGAAACGATGGCAGTGTAGCCCTACAGCATCCTGAGCAAAGAAAGAGGGGAGTGACATGGAGTTAAGACTAGACAACTAGGAAAAAAAAAACCACATGAGGCAAGATTCTCAATTTTATAATAAGTGTAAAGGAAAGCTATGAAGGATTCAAGCAGACAACTGGCACAGTTTCATTTACATTTTAAAAAGATGAATTCTGGCTACTGGTAAGAGAATGGACTGAAGATAACAGAGGGAAAGTAGAACCAGTTAAAAAGCTATTTCAGTAGGCCAAGTAAGATGACAGTGGCTAAAACTAGGATGGTAGCAATAAAGACGTAAAATAGGAGAGAGATTCAAGTAATATTCTGGAGACCAAGAGAACTTGGTGATGGATTAGATTTGGGAGATAAGGGAAAGAGGATTTAAGGACAGCACCTAGGTGTCAATTACTAAGATGGAGAAGACTGAAAGAAGAATATGGGAAAAAGAATTCTATTTTGGATATGTTAAGCCTGTTTACATACTGTCTGTTTAGGTAACTGAGTGGTAATATCAAGTACACAACTGGAGAATGCGTCCGGAGCTCAGGTGAGAAGTCTAAATGTAAATCTGAGAATTATCCACCTGTAGGTAGTACTTAAGAAGTTGAATGAGACCAGCTGGGGAAAGAATTTAGAAAGGGTGGGGGGAGGCCCAGAACTAAACTCTGGGATATGCCAATATGTGGAAGCCTGTAAAAAGTTATAACAAGGTGTGAGGTAGGAGGAAAAACAAAAAGAATGTATGTCTCATAAGCTAAGAAAAGTAGATGAATATGCAGAAAACAGTCATCAACTACACTGAATTCTATCACAAGATCCAGTAAGATGAATTCGGTAAAGCAAAGTCACTAGTATCTTGATTACAGCAATTTCATGTGGTTAAGATGGTGACAGAAGCCAGTCTAGAACAGGCTGAGGAGCAAAGGCGGGAGAGAGCACACAAAGACAACCATTGAAAATTTGCGTGAAAGAAGATCAGAGAAATGAGAAATTAGACAGTAGCTGGAGGAGAATGTGGGATTGGGAGAGGGTATGTTAACAGATTTATAGACACACTGTTCAGTATGGTAGCCAATCAGCCACATATGGCTACTAAACAAATATGGCTAGAGGGCTGAGAAACTGATTGTTTTCCTCAATACATTTTTATTTAAGTAGCCACATGTGCCCAGTGGCTACCACATTAAATAGTATAGTTCAGGACACATTTATATTTATATACTAATAAAGATGACCCAGTAAAAAAGGAAAAATTCATGATACAATCAAGAGATGAGTCCTTAAGAAGTCAAGAGAAGGAATCCAGAGCTCAAGTGGAAGAATCTACAAGGGATATGACATGAGTGAAGCAAAACATGAAGTTACAGCAACCACCGGGAACCAGTAAAATTTAAAATCAGAGTATGTCTTAAGCCTGGTTGAAATCTCAAGTGTAAGACTAAATTACAGAAGGCCATAAAAGCTAAGTAGGAGGTCTCAGGAAGGCAATTTATATCTACTAAGTATGTATTAAGTGCCAAGAATTTTCTAAGTGATAAATTATTTCTACTACTCAGAATGAGTACTGCAAACCTTATTTTACAACAAGAGTACTGGTACTCTTGTAGAGGGAAATCAACTTCACTGAAATCATATACATAGTAAATGTCCAGATTTGGACACAGGCCAGTCTGATTTACTTTAGGGTTAGATTCTTCCCCCTGCCGAAGAGGGGAGGTTGAGAGTCAATGTTTCTGCACCTGGAAATAACATACAAAATAGCAGGGGTGCCTTGGGTGGCTCAGTGGGTTAACCGACTGACATTGGCTCAGGTCATGATCTCGTGGCTTCTTAGTTCAAGCCCCATGTGGGGCTCTCTGCTGTCACCCCAGAAACCCCTTCAGATCCTGTACCCTTTCTCTCTGCCCCTCTTCCAACCTCTCTCTCAAAAATAAATAAAACATTAAAAAAAAATGGCAGATCAATCTGGCAGCTATCCACAAGTGCCAACAAGCCTAGAGGTACTAGGCCAGAGGCAAAAACTGCCCCCTCAATGTTATCTACAACATAGTTAAGAAGTATTTATTTAACAACTATTTTTAATTTTTTTAATGCTTATTTTATTATTTTGAGCGAGAGAGACAGGAGGCGCCTGAGTGGCTCAGTCAGTTAAGTGTCTGACTTCGGCTCAGGAAATGAATGATCTCACAGTTCGTGGGTTCGAGCCCCGCATCGGGCTCTGTGCTGCCAGCTAGCTCAGAGCCTGGAGCTTGTTTCCGGATTCTGTATCTCCCTCTCTCTCTGACCCTCCCCTGCTCATGCGGTCTCTCTCTCTCTCAGAAACAAAACATTAAAAAAACCAAACAAACCAGTCCTTTGAGCGAGAGAAACAGAGTGTGAACAGAGGAGGGGCAGAGATAGAGGGAGACACAGAACCTGAAGCAGATTCCAGGTTCTGAGCTGTTGGAACATCTGAGCCTGATACAGGGCTCGAACTGAGAACCACAAGATCTTGACTTGAGCCAAAGTTGGATGCTTAACTGACTGGCCCTTTAATTTTTTTAATCTAAGTGAAAATATCTTTACTGAGACAAACAGGAAAACATACATTCTTGCAATTTAAGATTATCTACTATACAAGAGTATCAATCAGAAAACTGGCAGTGCTTTAAATTAACCGTTAAAATCGTATCTGGGTATAATGAAAAAACAGGCAGTTAGAAACCATCTTTCCAGGGGTGCCTGGGTGGCTTAGTCGGTTGGGCGTCCAACTTTCGATCAGGTCATGATCTCGCAGTTTGTGGGTTCGAGTCCCGCATCGGGCTCTGTGCTGACTGCCAGCTCAGAGCCTGGAGCCTGTTTCAGAGTCTGTGACTCCCTCTCTCTCTGACCCTCCCCTGCTCACACTGTCTCTCTCTCTCTCTCCTAGAAATAAATAAAACATTTAAAAAATTTAAAAAAAAAAAAAGAAACCATCTTTCCAATTTGTAAATGAAGAAAGAAATTATTTTTTAATGCATATTTATTTTGAGAGAGCGAGCAAGTGGGGGTAGCAGGGGAGGCAGAGAGGGAGAGAGAATCCCAAGCAGGTTCTATGCTATCAGCACACAGGCCTAAACGGGCGGGGCTCAATCTCTCCATGAGATCATGACCTGAACTGAAATCAAGAGTTGGCTGCTTAACCAAGTGAGCCATCCAGGCACCCCAGGAAGGAAATTATTAAACTGAGCCTAATCAATTATTAAATTAAATCTTAGGTTATTTTAAATTTAGTACAGGAAAAAATCATCTAGATCTGAGCTGTCCAATATGGTAGCCACTAGCTATACACAGCTATTTATAATTAAAATTAAAATTCAGTTCCTCAGGTGCACTAGCCACTGTAAAGTGCTCAATAGGCACATGTGGCTAGTGGCTACCTCGCTGGACAGCAAAGAATAGAACACTTCCATCACTGAAAGTTCTATTATACAGTGAATAATTAGACCTTCAATTTTCCTTTGACCTTTTTCAGGAGAGTCAATAAAAAGAGCAACTCAGAAGACCTGAAATTTCCAAATCAGTCACTAACCAGCTAAGCAATTAAGTATGCATCATTTAGCAGCACTTCTAGAAATGAATGTGCATTTGAATCACCTGAGAATCCTGTGAAAAGGTAGATTCTAACTCAGTAGGTAGTGGGATGGGGTCAAGAATTCTGCACTAACAAATCCTTGGGTGACGTTACTACTGCTGGTTCAGAAATAATACTTTGAGTATTAGGATGTTAGTTCTCTCTGGGCCTCGGTTTCCTCAGCTATCATTTACCTGGGGTAAGATAATGGCCATGACCCCTCTGTAAACATTAATATTTTATAGTTTGTACAGAACTAAATGCAGAGATTTCACTCTCAGCAGAGGAAGTTTCTTCCCTCAAGTACTCTAGCAACCAACTTTTGTGCTACCATTTCTTCCCACGAAATGACATACTAAATTGAAATGAAAATCAATGGAAAAATCTGATTTGCCGTATAAACATTCCATCTCTGTACAACTCTAAATCCTTAAATAGATTTAAAGGGCTGACGTTTATGAAAGACAAACTTTTTAAGAACCATCAGCGGGACACACTATATTTTCTAAATACATAGCTTATGGAAGAAAAAAAATGATGGCTGGACTCAGCCCATACCACTGTAACCTTAAAAGCATCAGCTCCACATGAAAAACAACTCCCTGGAAAAAGCCATTAACTACAATAACATTACATTGTTTTGTTTTTGTAAAGTTTTAGTCCGGTCTCTGAGCAAGAATACTGACCAAAATCCCCATACCAGGAGCAAGCTACAGAGTAGCAGCCCACAAAACCCGGTGAAGGAGCTGATAGGGGCATCCAACAAGGCCACAAAGGACTTACTTTTGAGACATCTATTTTAACTGGAGCCGTAGAGTAACACATGGTTCAAATGGGCAATGTGCACAATCAACTGGACCACAGTGGTGCAGCTCACCATTTCATAAGGATCTCATAGAAAGGAGACGGGCTAAGATACCCATTTTGTTCATAAATTCTGAATTATGCATGACAGGTAATTACTTATGCTCTTAAAAAAAAAAAAGAAGAACTGGGGGGCGCATTCGGTTAAGCATCTGACTCTTGATCTCAGCTCAGGTCATGATCTCACATGAGTTTGAGGCCCACATCGGGGCATGGAGCCTGCTTAGGATTCTGTCTTCCCCGCGCTCTCTGCTCCACCCTGCTTGTGCTCTAAATTTAAAAAAAAAAACCGAAAAAAAACAAAAAAAAACCCTGGAAATGCATGTTCAACCTCTAGGTGATAGGATGTCTTGAAAATCTACAATACTCTTTTACATTTGTATTTTTATATTTCCTTTAGGAGGAAATATAAAGTTTAAATTAAACTTTATTAAACTTCTATATAAATCATGCAAGGATCTTCCAAAATCTTTCCAAAGATTTAATTCGTATTAACAATACACTTCACTACCCACAAAACTCTTCAAATAAATTCACTTTGAGATGAAAACCTAGGGGATGGGTAGTTTTTTCTTCTCTTTTTTAAAACAAACTGCTATTCTCAACCTTTTTACCCCTCAATCTTATTTTAAGCCAATCTGCTAAGTGGTGGCTTTAAAAAATCCGTCAAAATATATTACCAGATTTCAGTTTGAGTCCTAAATTTGGAAACTTACTTTCTGCTTTTCTTTAAAAAAGACTGATGGGGGGCATCTGGCTGTCTCAGTTAGTGGAGCATGGGGCTCGTGACCTCAGCGTTGTGAGTTCAAGCCCCACAATGGGTGTAGAGACTACTTAAAAATTAAAAAAACAATAGACTTGGAAAAAAAAGGGACTGATGAAAAAGTGCCTATAATAATACATACACAAGTTGTCTTTATTCAAACAGAAAAATCATGTAGATCAGGAGAAAACACTATGTATAATTCTATCAGAGTGAAATGCTCATGTCCAGAGCTTTATTTCCGATTAATATTTCTGCACCTTTATAACACTTAAAACTAATTTCTAGATATTAAAGATAACTTTTACATTACCAATGAGAACATAAGGTTAATTTCTACCCACACCATAAAAGTTATGTCTTTTTAAAATAATCCTTAACAAATCTTTCTTAATTATAAAGAAAGAACTGCGAGTATCAAACATTTAATGGTAGCAACTGACCAGCAATTTATATTACCTTTCCTCTCAGCAAATGTTATAAAATTCCACCTGTAGGTTATATGATCTTCTTTCAAAACACAATTTAAGAAGCCATTACTCTTAGAGAAACTGTGGCTCCTCTTGAGAGAATTACGATGTGGACAGAAACATTTTAGCCCTATCATTTAAAAAAATACAGTGTATAAAAAAAAGGGCCACGTAGCAGTCCGTGGGCAGTATGAGTCATCACCCAACTCAAAACTTGCCACACTTCTAAGCTTCCTCCTACCAGACCCCATCCCCTTCAGTAATGTACCCTGAGTCAGCAAACCTTACTATTTTGTCAGTTATGAATTCTCACGATGCTTAAATGAACTTATGCAAAACACTGCAACACATTTAGTACTAACACTTGTCATCAGAACATGTGCTGTTTCTATCGCAAAATTAACTCATCTTCAGATCTTCTTTAGATTCTTTCTTAATCACAAAGAGTAGCCAAACACTATGTTTAATCCTCTACTGCAAGTAACCAAACTACAAAATATGATCATATATAAAGGTTTTTATAAACAATTCCCTATTTCCCAGAGATTTTTTTTCTTAACAGAAACCTCTAAATATTAAATCATGTCCTGCTCAAATCTGGCATATTTCCTCGACGGCTGCAATTACTGAATTTAGAACACCAATAAGCAATTTTACAAGTTTCACCAGACAATTCTTACTAAGTGATGTAACATATATATGTGAAAGGACTTTACACTCCTGCCACATAGCAAGCAAGCCGTTCATAAGCGTGTCTGAACAACTACTCACTCGTCAGAGATGTTAGAGATTCTTCCACCCAATTCAAAATTACTTTTCACATATTAAAATCTGACATTTCTAAGAAGAAACTCTAGAAGCTGTTCCTTTTCAGGGCCAGGCCCCTGTTTGGACCCTACATTCTTCCTGTCAGATTACTCTTTCCATCTCCGTTTCCCAACGTTGAAGAAAGAGAATATGTCCAATCAGAACTTTAAAACCTAAGAAGACTAAAAGAATGAAGCAATCAGAAAATTACTCTGAAGCTGTTTGAGCTCCATTTTGTCCCCCGTTATTTTTTTCCCTTGACACAGCATCTTGTATCGTTAAAAAAAGTTAATACTGACTTTTAAGAGCATTGAAGAAAACGCCATGAATTCTGCTGCAAACGCAGTAAGACTTCTAATTTCACCACTTCACCGGATCTTTGCCAATGAGCAAGCAAAAGAAAAAATACAACAGGAAAGGAATCAAAAAGATCCTGCCTCACAGAGCTCCCACATAACACCTGAACCAGTTGAGTCTCACTAAGTCCAAGAACAAAGGAGGCCAAAAGACCTTTACTTTTCAACGCACCTCACCAAGTCAGATAAAAACGCACAACCAAGTGAAGAGGCCCTTTTCAGTGAACTGACAAAACAAGTTTCCATTTGGGTACTTTCACAGACCAAAGCTCCCAAGTCCCGAACGCAGCTAAGAAAGGCTGCAGTAGGGCGGGGGACGGGGAGTGGGGAGAGAGAAATTAGGAATTCCGACTCAGACAAGTTTTCTGTACCTCATTTACAGCAAGGACTCAGAACTTGGGCAGAGGACTTCGGGACTCTGAGACCAGCCGGGTGAGCGGTGCGCGCTACGCAATTCGCCGAGTCCACTGGAGACTTTGCCCGGCCGGAGTCAGCTGAGGCCGAGTCACCGGAGTGGGATGGGGGAGGAGACGCGGGAGCATTCTGAAGGCAGCGTGCCAGGAAGGCGAGACTCCGCGCCANGGGCCCGCGGACAGCCCCCAATGTCGGCTCAGGTCTCCGGCTGTGGTGGCGGCAGCGGCGTCTCCGAGGCTCTCGCTTTGCCGCAGTCGCCGCCATGTAACCCCGACCCGCGAGAGAGGGCGAGGGAGAGGGGGCGGGGTATCCATGAGCAACGCCCCCTCGCGTCACAGGCTCACTCCACGGGTTCCCCCGCCTCCGCTCGGCCCCGAGCGCTTCACGCGCCGGAATTTCCAACGCTGGTGACTGGGTTCCGGGCGCTGCGGGGGCGGCGGGAGAGGCACGGGATCTCATCAGCAGCCTCAGGTGGGCTGGGCTGGGGGCTGGCTGGGAGGTGGGCAGACGGGCCCTCTGTCCTCTTCCCTTGCCACATCTCCACAGCACAAAGTGACTAAACTCCTTGCTAGTGTTTATTGCGCACCTACAACGGGCAAGCCACTGGGCCGTCCAAGAGGAGTGAGCCTTCGTCCATGTGCTTAGGGATGGGCCTTGAAGATGGGTTGGCTAGAAGGCAGCAGCCAATGTGCGAGACCAACGCAGTTAGCGGCCAAAAGCCAAGAAGGTCATTAATTCTGCCTTAGGGTATGAAGGAGGGCTTCTAAGTGAGGTGGTCACGGTGATCTTTCAGCTGGATCTGGAGAAACAGATGTAACCAGAGTAGGCGCGGGGGAGGGTGTTGAGGAAGGAACAGTGAGAACGAAAACAGGAAAGGTGATAAGAGTTTTCACCTTCAACAACAAGCACCTGGCTTGTTGCTGCGCTTTGGACTAGGCCTGAATCAGAATTTGGGAAGGGGTGTACCGTGCGAGGTAATGGAAAATGTAGATTGGTGCCTTCTCGGGACTACTTGGATGAAAGCAAACTTAATTTTGTTTACCACGACTTCCTTGGTCCAAGGATCCTTCCCAGCATTTATGGGAAATTTATGTAGGTATTTATCAGAGACGCGGGTCAGCATATTTTTTCAATGACTTAATCAGTCCTGATGAGAACCAAACGTTTGGCAACCCCTTATCCATTTTTATGCACATCTTCAAGCTTGGGGCAAATAACCGCTTTAAAGATTATATAGTAGCTTGAAGTTAAGTGGTTGGGTTGGAGCTTGAATATTCTATATTTTTTATATTTAAAACAGTATCATGTCAGTACCAGGTGTGAAGAGGTTGAGCACAGAAAACCAAGAAAAAGGGGAGGCCTGTTCCAACAACAAGAGTTCTAATTTGTGGATGCAGCCCCTCTGCAACAAGAGCTCTTTACCTGTGACCGGTTTACATCCCTACTGCCCTGGCAATCGGATACTGTAAGATCCCTGAGACACCCTTCCTTCCTTGTCCATCAATGTTTGATCACCAGCAGGAGGTAGGAGGAAAAGAAATACTGTGTTTTCCCTTGAGAGCTTATAATGTAGTATCAGCTCTTGAGTTCCAGCAAAGACCACCAAAAGAACCTGTTGATCAAACCAAGTTTATTGCTCACAACAGTAAGTGATAACACTATGCTGACAGTCTTAACATCTCGAAGAGGGAGGTCATGTATAGAATAGTTCTAAGATTCAGGGTATCTGGTTTAAGACCAGTCTTTCAATGAAAGCATGAGAGAGACTGGACTGAATTTATAATATCATTTAGGACGATTACAGGGAGAAGAAAGTTTTGAAGCGAGCCAGGAGAGTAAACAATTGTTTGACGAATCCAAAGATAATCTGTTGAGGAGCAGGCTGTTTATCCTGATGAAGGCTTGATCAGTCAATAGTCTGTTGTTCAGATAAATAGACTTTGAGGAAGTTCCTGAAACTGCAGTTAAGTTATTTGCAACTTCATCTTCTTGGGCAAGAATTTCTTGGAATTGAAGTCATGTTTCTGTGAATGGTGGAGTTGTAAAGGCATGTTAATGTCAGTCTTAGATCTTAATCCTATTGTGTGGCTGTAAATAGTTTCAATTCTAAGTAGTCTTTCAAACTGAAGGTTACGATCCAGTAGTGAGTAGTGAAGTGATTTTGGTGGATCATGGTCTGCATTTTTTCTTAAGGAAATAGAGCAAAATACTAGAGAGCATTGCCCATAATAAAGGGTAAATATTGCTTTCTGAGACTTATGTTTCCGTTATGTACGATATTTCAACAAATCTGAAATGTCATTAATCATGGCATGCCATAATTTTATGTACTATTAAGAAAGTGAAAACAACAAAAATAAATGAAAACTCTTTTCAAAATATGATACTCTATTGCTACATCCTGGTTTCAGAAATATTAACATAGAAGACCTATTTTTTTTTTTAATTTTTGTTTTTGAGAGAGAGAGACGGAGAACGGAGACACAGAATCCGGAGTAGGCTCAAGGCTCTGAGCTGTCAGCACAGAGCCCGACAAGGGGCTCGAACCCATGAACCATGAGATAATGACCTGAGCTGAAGTCGGACACTTAACCAGCTAAGCCACCCAGGCGCCCCTAGAAGACTTCTTTCTTAAAATTGATGAAATAAAATATATATAAATGAGCCAATTGGATAACAATGTAAAATGCATTTCTGCTTATCTCTCATTATTGCTATGAATTATGCTATTGTTAGAAGAGTCTGAAAGCCACTGAAAGCCACTGTTGTAGTGGAGTCATGCAGGAGAGATCGAGTAAGTACACCATAAAGCAGCATGAGATGATTCCTTCCAGAGCAGAAATGCAAATTACCTGCCCTTATTGGAAGGAACAATTAATGAGAACATCAGGAAAGCTTCAACTGGAAGAGGGAATATCTGAGCCTGGGCTTGATTCCATCAGGAAGGATCAGGAAAAAAATTTTCTGAATGAGAGAGCAAAATGTACAAAGGCATGAATGTGCCAGGCACACTTTGGAAGTAGAAGAAATCTGACAGGCCTAGCGGAATGAAGACAAGTTAGCACCAGACTGAGAAGGCCTTGATTGGATGCCAAAACTTATGGATTTATGTTAAAGGCAGGAGAAGCATTTAGATGATACAACTAGTACTTTAGAAAGATAATTCTGACATAAATGGGAAGGGTAGGTTAGATGAATGAGAAATTAGAGGCAGGGAGAGGGTAGGAGAATCCATTGCTTTTTCTGCCCTGCATCCTTAATCTGGTAATGATATTCTGGTGTCCTCTGAGAGCCACCCTTTCTTCGGTAAGTCAGAATTCTGTCACAGTGATGGAAACCTCAATCCAAACTCTGGTTTAAACAGTAGAGAAAAAGAAAGGGAAAGAATGTGTCTAGTGGGCACAGACAGGGATGACAATACAAGCGATATTCTTGGGGCAGAATCCGCTGGACTTGGTGAATGCTTAGATGAGTGATGCTTAGGTAAGTCTTGTCACCCAGTTGTCCTCACTTCACCTCTTTGAATTTAAATTCCCTCATTAGGCTGCTTGTTTTATCTTTTTCCAATTCAATTACTATCTTCCTATTAAGATAAATTGCCAGTATCGTGATTTGCAAGATGGAGGGAAAAACAGATTTTGAAAATACAGACCACTAAGCTTAATGCCGATCCCTGGAAATTTCCTAATATAAATCACAGAACACATTAGTGTTAGGGAAAATGTAACCATTAGTAGGAGTCATGGAGTCTTTTCAAGTAAATCATTACAAAGACATACCACTTCCTTTCTTGATAGGATTATTACATTATTGAACAAATATGTTGGTCATTTCAAAAAGTCAAGACACCTTTAGGTTGGGATGAAGAGATATGGGCTTATATTATTGCAGAGATAGGTTGATTGAAAGAATGTTGATTAATGGAGTGACACAAATTTTGAAGCTTTGCGTTCTCAAAAACAGCAATACAGGTTTTTCTTTCCCTTTTGCCCAGTCCTGAGTAATGTTTTTGTCAATGTTTGGAGTTACAATACTTAGCAAATTTAAGAACTCAGATCAGAATATGATAGACTACAATGTAATTACTCAAGATCATGGTTTTTACAGAGATGACGTTTAACTGTAGTAAAGTATACAATCTTTGTTCAGAAAAGATTTGGAAGCAAATCAGAGAACTCTCGATGCTGGAGAGGATGTGGAGCAATGGGCACCCTCCTACACTGTTGGTGGGAATGTAAACTGGTGCAGACCCTCTGGAAAACAGTGTGGAGGTTCCTCAAAAAATTCACAATAGAACTCCCCTATGACCCAGCAATAGCACTGCTAGGAATTTACCCAAGGGATATAAGAATGTTGATGCCTTGTACATGTACATGTACCCCAATGTTCATAGCAGCACTCTCAACAATAGCCAAAACATGGAAAGAGCCGAAGTGTCCATCAACGGATGAATGGATCAAGAAGATGTGGTTTATATATACGATGGAATACTATATGGCAATGAGAAAGAATGAAATCTGGCCACGCGTAGCAACATGGATGGACCTTGAGGGTGTTATGCTGAGTGAAGTAAGTCAGGCAGAGAAGGACAAATACTATATGTTTGCACGGATTAGGAGGAACTTAACAGAGGACCATGGGGGAGGGGGAGAGAGGCAAACCATGAGAGACTCTTGAATGCTGAGAACAAACTGAGGACTGATGGGTGTTGCAGGGGGAAGGAGGAGATGGGCGTGGAGGAGGGCACTTGTGGGGATGAGCACTGGGTGTTATATGGAAACCAACTTGACAATAAACTATTTGTTTACAAAAAAAAGTCATTTGGAAAGGTCCAGGACTTGGGAGACTGAGCTTGACTTGATAATATGGCGGTAAGTTACGGATACTCATGCAGTGTGAGCAATCATTAAAAAAAAAATGACGTAATGTAAATTGCGTTAGAGCGGTACAGCTTTCAAGTCACAGGGTTACCAGACCTAGGCTGTTGAGCTCATAATTTCTGAACTTTTATGTTCAAACATAGATATCACATAAAAAGAACTACCATACATAAGTTAGGGTTCTTTCAGAAGAGACATCCAGGAAAAGTATGGAAATCTTATACTCTGAAAAACAGATGAGGGAATTGGGTCTACTTAACCTGCAGAAAAGAGATCTGCTAACCGGTTGTTACGCAGAGGAGAGAGTAGATGTGTTCCGTGCTGCTTTCGAGTTCAGATCTAAACCATCAGGAGGGCTATTTCCAAGAGGAAGATTTTGGCTCAGTATAAGAAAGGACAGTTTTGGATATTGGAACTGAACCATAGTGGACAGGACTTTCTGGTGAAGTGTGAGCTACATCGCTGGAAGCATTCAATCAGAAAACAATGGCCACCTGTCAGGGTGCTATAAAAGGAAATGATGGAGGGAGGAGGAGCCTGCAGAGAGGTAACATCCAAGGTCTTCTCTAACTTGAAGCTTCTATGTATCTATGTTTACACTCAACTTAAAATGATTGCTCTCTTAGACATGGTTTCTAAAAGAACACATTGTAATTTGATTTGTAAATAAAATAACTTTTCACTGAAGAAATGCATTGCCAAGTAAAGTTGATCCTTTGTTCAGGGTAGCTTTGTTCTATAAAGTCACCAAGCACACTGAATTAGTGACTGCTGAGCCATTGCTTCTAGGGGAAATACAAGATTAGGATCCTGAAAGCCTCTGGTCTCAACATTTTTGGCAATGAGTCAATATATAATTTTGTTTTATCTGTGTTTCTATTTAAAGACACCTGATTTAATATATACTGTTGATTCTTTAACATGAACTCATGGCCAAAAGTACTATAACTCATGCTAAATTAAGATTATCTAACATATAATCTCTCAAAGGCATATCCCACTTTTCTTATCCTTAGGGACAGTAGCCAGCACATCAGTATTATCTTAGGGACCATTTTAAACAGCTAAATCACTACCACCACCATCACCACCACCAATAACAACAAAGCAAAAAACATGGCACTAAATGGACCATGGAAAAGATAACTTGCTTATAGTATGGGAGATGATACAAGAAGGTAGACTGTTGCCTTGTTCAACCTCCATGGGAACATAGACATAGGGCAACCAATTTTTCACTGCTCAGTGCATATCCATAAATGACTGAAAATGCTGAGTATTGATTTTGTTTTTCTTGTGTTCTTAGTGGGTTGGCATCTGGTTTACAGTGTACAGTCTTTGGGACAAATAAATTGAAGCAAATAGTCAAATTTGCAAACAGAATCTGCGAATAATGAGAATTGACTGTAGTTAAACATTATGAAGAAACTGCCTTCAGTCAAAATCCATTAAAACTGTATGTAAAGTTCATTAAGAGGCAAATCAGTTGAATGCTTTTATGAGGTGAGAGCACCTATAAATGAAAAGCAAACCTACATTTAACTTGATGGGACAACAAAGAGCTTACCCCTCAGGAGAATGGTAATATAGCATCATTTGTCAAATTCCTACCAAGTAGCATGTTTCAGGTGAACATTTTATAAACATTATATCATTCTCTTGGGCTCTGACAAATGGGATTTTGTAGAAAAGCTGCAGTAAGTAAGCTACTTAAAATTTTTAGACAAACCCAGGCTTTCTGTGTTATAAAATTGCTTTCTGAAACAAAGATTTGTACACGTCTTAAATGGTTATGTAACTAAGCACTTGAATGTACTGGGAAATACCTATTGGAGTAATTTTGAGAACAATACAGCTTCTGCCACATAACCACTGTAAATAAAAGGAAAGAATACACATGATTTCCTTCAGCCCTCCACAGGGAGTGATAAATATTTTCAACTGTGGGGATAAAGCAGCTTTCACTATACAAGGTCATTCCCTTCCCATTTGAATTCCAAAATAGACAAGCTATCTGTCACTTGGGGAAGGAGGTAATCACTATCTGTAACTCTAAGTAAACTTGTATGGAAGATTTGTTTACATTGAGCATTCTGAGTACTCAAGTTATCAACTAGTATATGGTTGGATTTAGCATTCCACAATCCTACCTCTCACCTTCTGTTTGACAGATATTTTGCTAGCTAATAGTTGCCGCTACTGGAATCCCCTCGCCTGAAAATATTATAATCCCTAGAGGTCCATGCCCACCTCTGGGGTCTTGACTGAACTCATCACCACCTCTAATAATATCCTAGGTACAGTGTCCTAAAACAAAAATGGCCAGGCCCTCAGGAAGCTTAAGATCCATCTGCCCACCCTGGGTAGCTCTATCTTTGTGAATGCCCAAGCTACGCCGCCAGAGGCCTCTTTCCACCCCCTTCCCAACCTCACCCCCATCCCTCTCATACTCAGAGAGGACCCCACATTCAGAAAGACCCATGCTTAGTTTAATACTCTACTGTTGTCGTCTTGAAACTCCTAATCTATACTTTTTTTAAATTTTTATTTTTTTTTTTGGAGAGAGAGTGCATATGTGTGTGCATGAGCTGGGGAGGGGCAGAGAGAGAGAGAGAGAGAGAGAGAGAGAATCCCAAGCAGGCTCCTTTTTGGCAGTATAGAGTTGGACTCGGGGTTTGATCTCACAAACTGAAATCATGACCTAAGCCAAAATCAGGAGTCAGATGCTTAAATGACTGGCCCACCCAGGCACCCCAGCTAATAATTTTGCCTTTGAACTTGTGTTTTACAGTGCAATTGATGGGACAATGGAGCATGTATGTGAGCAAGAGAAGCAATATGCACACCCACTGTTCCTTGCTGCCCTGTTCACATAGAACATTCTCAGTGCCCCACAAGCACAGAATACTCACAGACCCACACTGTGCTGGAGTTCAGTGAAACAAAGCAAATAAGTACAGGGTGTGTTATGCCCACAGCTGAATAAGTGGAGGGGGCTGATATCTCCGAAATGCCGTGCTTTCCATTGAAACCAGAACTTGCTTTGAACCCAGAAAGAAGGCAATGGCATTCTAAGAAACACAAAAGACCAAGGAACCCTATTGTACCCTCTCTTGTGTTTCTTCCCTGTATTAGCTAACTGCCTATGCTGAAAATATTTCCTTTCCCTTTCAGTCCTTTCTTCCTCCTCAGTAAGGCAAAGGTAGATAGTACTGGCAGAATGTGTATCAAGAAGTGAGGTAATAATGGTTAAGTTAGTTTTCTGCAGTGTTCTCTCTGCTTTGGCAACAACAAGATATACATGCATGTATGAGCTACGAAACAAATTGTGTCATTTTGGTGACTTTTAAATGCTCCTGTATTTCAAACTGACATTGTTTATGACAATATAAAAATTAATTATGAAATACATGCTAATAACAAAATACTTCCTCACTTGGCATGATATTAAATAGTTAAAATAAACTATCTAAATTTAAAACACCAGGACAACTTGAGACCAGAAGGAAGGACAAAATCTGTATGTTTTAGTACCTTTAGCTGCATTTTTTTCTTTTTGAACAAGGGGCCCCAGAAATTATGTATCTGGCTCTGAACCCTTCAAAAGAATCCTGACAGCCCTATTCCGAAAAAGGTGGGTTGGGGAAAGACTCCCCACCTAAGGCCACTCCCCTCACTGGCTGGCTTAGGACAGGAGAGGTGAGAGACTATCTGCGCCAGGTGGATAAGGCATTCCAGCCTGCCACAGTACCCGGCCACCCACATTAGGAGCTGCATTTCCTTTAGTAAACTCACTGGCTTCATTATTCATGGAGGTAGGAAGTGGGGAAGGAAGGAAGACCTTGTTCCTCTGCTGGGACACACTTTCCCAGTAGAAACAACGCCATGGTGTCCGTTCTCATCCTCTCACAGAGTTGCATATGTGCCAAGTGGGGTCCTACTATTGGGCCTGAGAACCTAACCCAGGTTTGTCACATGGTTTTTCTGAGAAAAATGCATTTTCAGTTTCAAACAGCCAAGTTAGAAATCAACTTTGGGGAACATATCTTGGTCATACAGGGGCTGTCTGTACCTTCCTTGCTCAGGAATGCTAACCACAGACAAGGATGGTGTCTGTCAGACCTAGGTAATTACACAGACACAGCTGTTTTTAAAAAAAGAAAATGGGGTGTTTTTTAATATTATAATTGCTCTCTGTGACATAAAATTCAGAAACATAAGGATTTCCTCCAAATGTCCACTTATTTAATACTTTTTTTAAAACATCTTTCTTCTTAGGAAATCTGATTATTTTAGTTCCCCTTTATTATGACCTCATGTATCTACTAGGCTCTTTTTTTAAGGGTTTGGGGCAGATTTAGGTGCATGATTCCAGGTATAGCTTCATTATCATTTCATCAAATGTAGGATAAAATAATGCTTTCAGTTTTATTTTCCACATCCTTAGCAACAAGAGCTAACATCATTTTATATGACTTTAGGAAACAGTCAACAGTAACTCAGAGTTCTCTTTCTTTCTTTCTTTTTTTCAGTAGGCTCCATGCCCAACATGGGGCTTGACCTCATGACCCTGAGATCAAGAGTCTCAGATTCTACCGACTGAGCCAGCCAGGTGCCCTTCTTGGTTCCCTTCTTGAAATAAAGCATAGCTCCAAGCTCATCTTCTTTTAAGTATGCTTCAGACTAACAATCCTAAATACATTATCCAAAATTAGTACAGAATGAAACTCATTTGTTGTACTTCTGTCCACTCACATAGCTTTGTGCAATTGATCTTTTCTTCAGTTTAGATCCATCTGCTTGGTGTTTACTACTCTGGAGAGCCTAAGGACATCTCTGCCCAGTGACTTTTTTTATATATGAGCCTGCTTCCAAGCAGTCCCTAAAAGTCTTAAATAAGACAAGTCTTAGCAGTAGTTTTTGAGGGCTCCACTCTGAAATCAGAAGAGGGGCTCCTGGGTGGCTCAGTCGGGTAAACGTCTGACTTTGGCTCAGGTCATGATTTCACAGTTCATGGGTTCGAGCCCTGCATTGGGTTCTGTGCTGACAGCTAGATCAAAGCCTGGAGCCTGCTTCAGATTCTGTATCTCCCTCTCTCTCTGCTACCTCTCTCTCAGAAATTAAAAAAAAATAAATTTTTTTAAATGAAATCAGAAGAATCTGTCTGGTATCCTGGCACTGACAGTGGACAGCAGACCTGGGGACTGGCCCCAATTCTGCCACTTATTACTTGTAAGACTACAGGAAAATCATTTAATCTTATTATTTTTTTAAAGTAGGCTTTATACCCTACACGGGGCTTGAACTCATGACCCTGAGATCAAGGCAGGAGCTGAGATTAAGAGTCAGAGGCTTAACTGACTGAACCACCCAGGTGCCCCTAATCTTACTTTTTTTTATGATATAAATAACACCTGCCTCACCTCCCTCCCAGGATAGCTTCAAGGATTACCTAAAGCACTCTGAAAATGCTAACCAACTGCATGAATAAGAGGTGTCATCAATATCTTCATTCAGTAGCTCGCCTGGTTAAAACACAGTTTCCTGAAGTTAAGCCAGCTCTCTCCTTTCATTCAATTCATCCCACAGAAGTTCTTCTAAGTACCTACTTTATCCAAGATAGAACTTTTTCCCCACTTTCTTGGTAACTTGGGTAGGATTTCTTTTTCAATGTTTATTGTGTAAATTGGTAGACATTTTTTAAAAAGTGCAACGTTCACTCCATGCTTCTTTTTCTCTCAAAGAAATGTGGTCAAATGGTGAAGCACGAGACATGTTCAAGCACGTTGGTGCAAAGGTGGAAGGCCGGAACACAATCTCTACCCGCATCTCCCCCCAGAAAGCATGAATGCCTTCTTCTACTCTCAGGCTAGGAGAGACAGAAAGGAAAACTTGGAGGGGGTGCAGCAAAGAGGACAGTGAAGAGAACATGAGGAGTAGATCAACCTCTCAGATCCCAACAACCAGTATTATAATAAATAGATTTACTTACATGAAAGCAGCTTTAAGGCAATCTCCTTTCATTTAGACTTTGGTCCATTCAGCAAAGAAACATTTCTTCCATTTTTAGAAGCTTCTGATGGAGATTTATAGATACCGTTTCCAAAGGAATAATAAAAGGCAAGTGATTCTTAGGGAAGAGGGAAAAACACAAAATTTTTAAGTGATTTAGCTGTACAGCAGGTTATGAAGGAGGGAAAAGGAAGAGATTAAAATGGTTCTCTCCCTCCTCCCTCTGTGACTCAGAGATTCATCCTAAAAATAATTTTCATCCCAGTTTGGGGAAGCTGAGCAAAGACTCACATCTCCACATTCCAAGTTCCATGATGGCCTTGGAGAGGGAGTAACAAAAGGAATAGGAAAATGGGAAACAGTAACTATTAAAGGTAATCTGGAAGGGACTTTATCTACTCAGAAGAGGTGAGGTTAAATTAAAGGCCAGGCTAGCTGTGATGAAACAAGCATTTTCTGTTCTTGCCCTAGTCTAAGGTATGTTGTGTCAGCAAGGATGAAGCCTCAACTTGTCTTTCAGCCTTCTTTCCCACCAGCTCTTCTGGTGATCAGTGTTTTACTCATTCAAATGAATTTTTGTCTTCCAACGTCATTCCCCTTTCTTGTTTTTTCAGTTTTACTGTTTAACTTTGTTATTTTTTAAATTTAGGTATAATTGGTCATTCCTCTTTCTTTGTATCAGCAAAAGGAGGTTCTTTCTGAGGTGTTTCCTTCGTTATATTTAACTGATATTAGTACATTCATTTAAAAAAAGATTTTTTATCTTGAAGGTATTTCAAACTTACAGAAAAGTTGTTCACATAGCATAGTGAACTTTTCTTTTTTAATTTTTTTTTGCATTTTTTAATTTTATTTTTGAGAGACAGAGACAGAGCGTGAGTGGGGGAGGGGCTGAGAGAGAAGGAGACAGAATCCGAAGCAGGCTTCAGGCTCTGAGCAAGCATTCAGCACAGGGCCCGATGCGGGGCTCGAACCACAAACTGTGAGATCATGACCTGAGCTGAAGTTGGACACCTAACCGACTGAGCCACCCAGGAGCCCCTGAACTTTTCTTTTAACCTGAACAATTTGTAACCTGACATGATACCTGTGGCAGATACCAAGGTGCATTGACCAGAAGCCCTTCAAGGACGGACTTGTTGCCCAGTTGTGGGGACTGTGGTCAGCACACAGCTGTCAACTGTCATTCCTTCAGGGTGTGCCTCATCTGCATAGAGCCACCTTGCCCAAGGAGATGCCCCTTTCCCAGGTGGCCCAAGTCCAAAGACTGATCATGGCAAGGATAGAAAGGTCTGGCTATTTTGGCCCCATGCAAGACAATTTCAATGGGCTATTTCCACTCAAGAGCTCCCAGTGGGGTTAAGCTGAGGCTATCAGCTTGCAGCTCAGATCAACTGCTGCCTCTCCCTACTCTTGTTTGCTTCCCCTCCTATCCACAAATGTTGATCCCAAGAGCTCTCCCTAATTATCCTGAACGCTAAAGTCTGCCTGAGCGTGTACTTCCTAAAATGCCCAAACTGCTACAGGTGGAGCCAGGAGAGGTCTGAGAAAACAGACAATAAAATGGAGTTTTGGATCTGGATCACTCACATGTCAGCTGGTGGGAAGACGTCGTCACTGGTGATAGATGGAGTTCAGACAGTGCCTGGCAAAAGGTGGCAGCCCAGTTATGAAGATTTTCACCAGTGGTGAATTGGGGTAGTATACTAGTGAAAGAGAATGTATTAGCTTGTGTCCTATGTGCAGAAAATAGTAACTACAAGGGGATTGAATGGTTATTGTTTAGTTCTACTGAAGCTCTAGGCAAAGAAATGAAAAAGCTGAGAAAATGACTAGCAGAGAGCTGAAAGCCAAGTGTGAGAACCAGAAGGTTTCTTTCATAGCAAGTCAAGAGGCTTTCATAACCTGCAATGGAGAGGACCAGATTGAGCTAAATCATTAAGTAACCAAGCACCAAAGGTTAAACTACCAAGTAAACTAGATCTTCCATGCTAAAGACCGTGCTGTGGTTGAAAAACAATGAGACCCTTGCACATGGAATGGGGACATCTGAGTTGACATCCCCCAAAATCTTGAATTCCCAGATTTCTCTTGATCCTTGGAGCCTGAAGAAGTGAGCTACCCTTCTCTACTAAAAGCAACACATTCCCTTTGCTTGTGAAAATAATGCCAACGCCTCTCCCTGCAAAACAACATGTGACTTCTCAGTATCTACCCCCACCTCCTCTCCTGTCCACTAAATCTGTAACTAGGGTGAAGTGGCAGCATAACCCAGTAGGGGACATGTGAGGCGTGAAAAGGGAGGAAAGGAACTAGACCCCAAAGGAGCAAAAAGATCTAACCAGCATGGACTGCAGGAGGTGGGGAAAGCCACATGGGGCTAGATTCTTAGGGTACTTGATCAAAGGGGAATAGAACTTGAGATTAGATAACAATTTGTGTATGCTCTCCCAAAGTACAAGATTTACACTCTGATGTAAATCTTACTTGCTAGTAAGATGGCTTCTGTGAAGCATGGTAAAAGTGATGGCCCATGCTGAGTGAGATCAACATACCATACATGTCTTAGCAGGTGGGAGAGGAAAGAATTAAAATGCTAAGAGAAATAAAAAATAACAAAACATCTTGGAGTGAATTTAACAATAAGACTTGTACACTGAAGTAAAAAGAGGGAGGTATAAATTTAAGAGGATCTATACACTGAAGACTATAAAACACTGTTGAAAGAAATTAAAGACCTAAATAAGTGGGAAGACAGAAGACATTCCATGTTCATTTATTGGAAAGCTTACGGTTGTTAGAATGGCAATAATCTCCAGATTGATTTATAGACTAAATGCAATCCCTATCAAAATCCTGCTTGGACTTTTTTTTTTGTAGAAATTAACATACCAATCCTAAAATTCATATAGAAATGCTAGGGACCCTGAATAGTTAAAATAGTCTTTGAAAAGAACAGAGTAGAGGACTCAATTCCTAATTTCAAAACTTACTACAAAACTCTTGTAATCAAAACAGCATGGTACTGGCATAAAGATAAATACAGCATAAGAGAATAGAATTGAGAGTCGACAAGCAAGCCTACACGTTTATGTACAGTGGATTTTCAGCAAGAGTTCCAAAACAATTCTTGAGGAAAGAATCATTTTTTAAGCAAACGGTTCTAGGGTAACTAGACATCCCTAAGCAAAAGAATAAGGTGGGACCCTTATCTCACACAGTGCACAAAAATTAACTCAAAATGAATTATAGACCCAAATGTATAAAACTCTTAGCAAAAAATTAAGTAAATTTTTGTTATCTTGAATTAAGCAACAGTTTCTTATGACATCAAAAACATAGCCAACCAAAGAAAAATAGGTAATTTGGACTTCATCAAAACAAAGTCTTTGTGCTTCAAAGAATATCATCAGGAGGGGCGCCTGGATGGCTTAGTCAGTTGGGCGTCCGACTTTTGCTTAGGTCATGATTTCGCGGTTCGTGGTTTCGAGCCCCGCGTCGGGCTCTGTGCTGACTGTCAGCTCAGAGCCTGGAGCCTTTTTCAGAGTCTGTATCTCCCTCTCTCTCTGACCCTCCCCTGCTCATGCTGTCTCTCTCTCCTAGAAAAAAAAAAAAAAAAAAGAATATCATCAGGGAAGTGAAAAGACAGCCCACAGAATAGGAGAAATTTTTGCACATCATATAGCTGATAAGAGTCTAATATCCAGATATGTATCTATAGCAGTATGTATGTATCTATCTCTTTTCTCAATTATAAGAGGAATAACTCAGTTTTAAAATAAGCAAAGAATTTTAAGGGGCACCTAGGTAGCTCTGTCAGCTAAGCGTCCAACCTCAGCTCAGGTCATGATCTCACAGTTTGTGAGTTTAAGCCCCACGTCGGGCTCTGTGCTGACAGCTCAGAGGCTAGAGCCTGCTTCAGATTTTGTGCCTCTCTCTTTCTGCCCTCCCCCGCTTGCATTCTGAGATACCATTTAGCACCAATAGAATGACTATAATTAAAAAAAAAAAGGAAAATAACAAATGTTGGTGAGGTTGTGGGAAAATCAGAGCCCTCATGTTATCAGTGGAAATGTAAAATGGTGCAGCAAGTTGAGAAAACTGTGTGACAGCTGCTAAAATATTTAAACATAAGGTTACCATTTGACCCAGGAGTTCCACACTGAAGAGAATTGAAACATATGTCTGCACAAAATTTATATCCAAATATCTTTAGCAGCATTATTTATAATAGCCAAAAAGTGAAAACAACCCAAATCTCCATCACCTGATGAACAGATAAGTAAAATTAGCTCTATCTGTACTGTGGAATACTATTCAGTTGTAAAAAGGAATGAGACTCTGATACATGCTACAACATGGATAAACTTTGAAAACATTTTATCTAATGTTAAGTGGAAGAAGACAGACATAGAAGGCCACATATTGTATGATTCCATTCATATGACATGTCCAGAAGAGGCAAAACCATAGTGATATAGTGAATTAACGGTTACAGGGGCTGTCGGTAGGGGAGAATAAGGAGTGACTGCTAACTGGCACAGAGTTACGTTTCGGTGTGAAGAAAATATTCTAAAAGTGATTGTTGTAATGGCTGCACAGCCTTATAAACATACTAAAAACCATTTCAAAATGGAGAATTTTATGTATGGTTTATGTTACCTCAATCTTTTAAAAAGGGTTCAGGAGAGTAGGAGTGCTGGTGTGGCCAAATTATGTAAGGTCAGAAAACCCACCAGATGACTGTTCCACAGGAGGACCTGGAGAACACAGTGTCTACGAAAGCAAAGAAGAATGTGTGGGTAAACAGCACCAGAATCATTGTGAAGTCTAGTGGTGGCTTGCTTTTGAAGGCTGGACTTATGGTAGGGGAAGCTGTTGCAGAACTGATCTCCTTATTAGCAAGGGAGATAATATAACCTAGAAATGACTGAGCCAGATGGCATTGCGCGACTGTCAGAAATCATGTGGTTGTAATTATGATAATGAGTGGCAAGATCAAAGTGTCAACCATGAGCACCTGACCTATGGAGAGTTAGTTATGGAGATAGTTAATAAAACATGGTGTCACTTGCTGGAAAATAATGGGCAGCCAATAAGGGTACTACTCAGTCTGTATGAGCAAAAGAAAACAAAGAGGATGAGGGAAATAGAATATTTGGGAGCAAACTTCTTGTATACTATTGCAATTAAATTGATGTAAACTAAGATATTAATTGCAATACCCCCCAAGCAACCACCAAGAAAATAACTCAAAATATACATATGTACTAAATGAATAGGAAATGACGAGGAAATTAAAATGGTACATTGGAAAGCATCCTTTTAGCACAAAAGAAGGCAATAATATAAAAATAAAGGAATAAAAAAGACATGACAGGAAAAAAAAAGCAAAGTGGCAGATGGGCAGATATAAATCCCTCGTGAATAAAATGATTCAAGCCAGTTGACTCTGCCTCTGTCACTGACCACACTATTGCTGCTATAATGGATACATGAATGAAGTGGCCATGATGGCAGAGACTGAGGCTATTCTGGGCCTCATAGCATGGGTTCCCACTTCTCAGGGCTCATCTAGCTACTGCCAAATGTCCAACTTGACAACCAAAAATCAATGCTGAGCTCCTGATAGAGCTCCAATCTTCAAGGAGACCGACTAAGCAGCTGGTGGCAAGTTGACTACTTTGGGACCTTTCCACCCTGAAAGGCCCAGTAATTCATCCTAGGATGAAGAAATATTCTGGGTTAACGGTTTAAATGTCTTACCTTCAGGCTTCACCTTGAGCTTACACAATGTTTGATCCACCAGTGGAGGACCTCCCATAACACTGCATCAGACCAAGGAANTCACTTATTTTAACACTCCAAAGCTTCTAGCCTCATAGAGCATCGGAACGCCTTGCTGAAGGCACAGCTGAAGTATTAGCTTGGATGAAATGCTCTGAGTGCCATCTTCCAGGATACATTAAACCTATTGGATAAAAGATCTTTAAGTGGTGCTGTGTCCCCAACAGAAAAAATACATGAGTCTGTGAGACAAAATATGGAAGTAGGAGTGGTCTTTCTTATCATCACTCCCAATGGCCCCTTGGGGAATTTATGCTTCCTGTTCCTGCTATTCTGTATTCTGCAGGGTCAGAGGACCTGGTTCCTAAAGGGGAATATTTCTACCAAATGGTACAGCAAGAGTCACTTTGATTTACTAGCTAAAACTGCTGCCTGGGCACTTTGGGTTCCTACTATTCAGGAATAAGTGGGCTGTAAGTAGAGGAACAATCTTGGCAGGGGTATTAACCCTGTTCATCAGAAGGAGTTAGGGTTGCTGTTATACAATAAGGGTAGGAAAAATATTTTTGCATTCAGACAATGTGTCTGAATGCTTCTTGTTAGTCACTTGCACAGTTGCAATGGTAAGTGAATAATGCAGCAAGGACATGGCAATTAGGAACTCAGACCTCTCTGGGATGAGAATCTAGATCATGCTTCCAGGTAAGCCACTAAGACTAAGAGAAGGGCTAGCTGAGAGTGAGAGGGGTTTAGAAAGGATGGTTGAGGAGGGAGGCTGGAAGTTTCAATGAGAGCCCTGAGACCAGCGGCAGCAGAGAGCTATAGCTTGTCCTACAAACCTTCCTCTTCTAAGTTTCCCCAGGAGGAAAGTCTCATCAGAAACCTGGAGAAGCTATTCTTCAACAAAATGAAGTGGATCCAAGAGCAGCATACGGAGTGGACATAGAGATAAGCCCCTGAGATTTTGCTTTGCAAGGCTTCTTGTCTCAGCTCCCTGGAGGATTGTCAGCAGGCAGCCAGCTCCTGCAGCTGAAGAGAGCTGCCTCATCAAAGCTCATGCCCTTTGGGGCCAGTCCATGCCCAATGCCTCATCCAGGTCTGGATTTTAAATCCAGCCCTTTCAGCCTGATTTGGGACAATAACAAAGAGCCATTTCAGCTCCAGAGCTCTTCATGGGGTCAATTAAGGCTGCTGGGCCTTCATTACACGTAGCTTGCTTTTTCCTTCTGTCTAAGCCTGTTTCCTGTCTCTTCCCTTCCACAGGTGTCAATCCGAAAGGCACTCCCTATAATAAACATCCTGGATACTAAAGTCTGACTCAGAGTCGTCTTCCTGCAAAGCCTAAATTGTGACCATGACTTGTCATCTCAAATACTTGAGTGTGTGTTTCTTACTAATGAAAACTTTCATCTAGATCACCCCAGTAGAATTATCATCAAAATCAGAAATTTAACATTGATATATGTGGCTATCTAATCCTCAGATTCTGTTCAAATGTTGTCAATGGTCCCAATATGCCCTTCTTAGAGGGAAAGGATCTTGTCCAGAAATTATGCATGGTATTTACTTGTCTCTTTAATCTTCAATCTTGAATCACTCCCTAGTCTTTACTTTCATGACCTTGACACTGTAAGATTACAGACCTTTTTCTTTTTTTTAAAGAATATCCCTCAATTTGGGTCTGTCTGAGTATTTTTCAAGATTACATTCAGGTTATGCATCACTGGCAGAACCAGTAGAGGAGTGATGCCATGTTCTCATCGTTGCATCCTATGAGTTGACACATGACTCTAATTTGTCCTGACACTGATGATGTGGACTTGTTTAAGGTGGTGTTTGTCGGGCTTCTCCACTGTAAAGCCACTCTTTTTCCCCTTTATAATTTAGTATTTTGTGGGGAATACTTTAATGCTCTATAAACATCCCATTCTTCATCAAATTTCCTATTTATTCTTTTATATATCCATATTAGTAATGGAATTCTTATTTTATTCAATGACTTATAATCCATTACTGTTATTATTTTGACACTGGGACTGTTAACCTGTTTGGTCAGTGGGAACCCTTCCAGTTTTCTTCTTTATCCTTTGACATATCTCCATTATTCTTTTTGCACTTCTTTGTTGGCTGCACAAGATAGTCCAAGCTTATTTTGTACTTTCCCTTCCCCAGTCCTAGAATCAGCCATTTTTCCATGGAGCCCTGGTTCCCTTTGGTGAAGAATAGCATTTAGAATCTAAGATCTCAACATTAGATGTGCTCATTGCTATTGAGGTGTCACTGTTCTCAGGCCCTTTCAATGGACAGAGCTAGGGGCGATATGAAATACATGAATGGATGTACGTAAATACACACACACACTTCTATAAACACACATTTGCATCTATATTTATTTCTATATCTATACATATTCAAAATCATGAGTTTACAATGATACCTCCAATTCCAATTTAACACCAACTAATTCATTCTAGCTTTTTTATATTTCATGTATTTAACTACTATCTCTACCAGTAAGAAACCTGATTCTCATCATCCGAATATGACTACTTTTTAAAATTAATCCTTCTGCACAAAAATAACCTCCTGTGATTGCTCCTTTCCCCCAGTGTGGACATGCTCTTCACCCTGCACTGGGCTGCTGCTCCACCCAAATAACTTCCATATCTTGCTTGGGCTTCAATGCCCCAAGATAGACCACCAGGATGAGGAAGGTCACCTTCAAAACCTGATCTGACTCTGACACCTGTGCCAGGTGGCCTTCCTTCATGGATGCCTTCCTCACCCAGCCGAATCTCTGCACCCACACTAGGCCTCCTCTCTTCCACTCCCCTTCCCTTTTACCATCTTACTGCCATTAGGCTCTAACACCAGGCACCAGGCTGCTCCTCTGCAGGAACTCTATTCCCAGTCTGCTCCTGATGTCCCCTTCTTTATGGGAACATCCTCCTCATCCCAACTAGGTCACCCTCTTCGCAGATGCCTTCTCACCCCTCCTGTGTTCTGACTCTTGTACCAGACTGACCTCTTACCCAGATGCCCTACCTATACCTCTTGGTATGACTCTCCACCATGACTCCACACCCCTACCAAAGACATCCACCTTGCTTAGCCCATGTAATGACTTTTGGATTGTTTTGTGGAGGAAGAAGGAGGAAGAAGAAGGAAGAAGGGAAACGGAGGAAGAAGCGACAAAACATTAGTTCATCTTTTTTTTTAAGTTTATTTAGTGTGTGTGTGTGTGTGTGTGTGTGTGAGAGAGAGAGAGAGAGAGAGAGAGAGAGAGAGAGAGAGAGGGAATCCTAAGCAGGCTCCATGCTCAGCAGAGCCTGACTCAGGGCTCCATCTCAGGACCATGAGATCATGACCTGAGGGGAAATAAAGAGTCATACCCTTGACCAACTGAGCCACCCAGGTGCCCCTCATTCATCTTTTAGCTAATTTTTAATAAAATAATTTTTCCGAGATTCACTTCCGTTTTAGTTTTTGTCTAGATCTATTTGTGCCATCATGTTTGTTAAATTTATATTTGTCAGGAAAGCCAAAGTTGCCTGCTCAGTGCATTCCTTATCTATGAGCCTACCGTCTACTAGAAATATTTGGGCACACACAGGCCAATACATAACTGAAAGTCCACCTCTCTACCATTCTTTTCAGTGGGGTTTTCAGGATAATATACAGTTATGGGCATACATATTTGAGGGGAAGGGCATCTTGCTTCAATACTTTCAACTTTTTTGTTTTCTTTTTTCCTCTTTTAGCCTCTGGTAATCCTGCTAGGTTAATTTAAATAGAACCTCAGTTGCTTTAACTTTCTGCTAGACTTTTTCTCATAGAAAGGTATTCCAAATGTCCTAAAGCTACATATACTCCAGATCCCAGTAAGAATGGATTATTCACCTCTCTTCAAATGTGTTCCAAGCTGTCCTACCTGTGCCTTTATTCATGTTCATGCTTCCACCTGGTCCACCTTCTCATTGCTTCTCCAAAGTCAAAACTGTACACCCTGCAAAGTACACTTCACATACTACTTCCCACCAAAGCCTTTGCCACCATCCTCAATCTGGGACCTCCACAGGGCTGTTTTTTTTTTTTTTTAACTTTTAATGTTTATTCATTTTTTTGAGAGACAGAGACAGAACATGAGTGGGGCAGGGACAGAGAGAGAAGGAGACACAGAATCCAAATCAGGCTCCAGGCTCTGCGCTGTCAGCACAGGACCAACCCACAGACCATGAGATCATGACCTGAGCTGAAGTCGTATGACCAACCGACCGAACCACCTAGGCGCCCCGAGAGCTTTGTATGCATCTGTGATATGTATCCTTTTCTGACATATTCTTTCATTTTGAAATATTTATTTATATTTGGGAAGGCTGCGAGTGGGGGAGGGGCAGTAAGAGGGGGACAGAGGATCCAAAGAGGGCTCTGTGCTGACAGGCTGACAGCAGTGAGCTCGGTGCAGGGCTCAAACTCACGAACCATGAGATTATGACCTGGGCTTAAGTTGGACGCTTAACCCACTGAGCCACCCAGGAGCCCCTTTTCTGACATATTTTAATTATCATTCTTAGAAGACCAGAAGCTAGTTCCTTAAGTACAGGTACTGTACTTGCACCACGGAGGCCTTGCACCTAGTAGAAGCTCTACATGTTTAATTGAAACATAATAAAGGTTTATATATTTTATATTATTTTTTCTTTACATAGTACAGTCTTCAAAACAATTAAGCTTCCTAGTAGCCCTTTCTGGCATGAGACTAAATTTTCCATCTTACAGAAAAGAAAGATGTTTACTTTTATCATCCAAAGGACAAGAAAATGAAGGTGTTCATCTTTTTTCCCAACATGATGCAATAGGTTGCATTAGTATATCAAGAGATAAAATCTACTCTCAAGGCAAATTCATACTTGCCTATGGACACCTGTATTTTTATCCTGCCCAAATAACACTCTTAAGTTTTGAAGTCATTAAATACTGACATTGTCTCTAGAACATATGCATTTACTTTGCATAGTGAATAAAATCATACTTTCACCTGCAGAGAGATGGCCCCGATTCCTCACTCCCCATAGGAATTATGTAACTACAGTGGAAGACTGACCTGCTTCTTTTGTGTTGGTCTCAGCCTGGATTCTCATAATCTGTTCCAAAGTAGGGCATTATCAAAAATCTACTTTGTCCCATATTTTTTTTCTCCATTTAACTGTTTATTGCAAGAACTGTTGTTAGATTGTAAACATTTTGACTCAGAGGTGACTTCTGACTCTTTTGTATTCTTTTGTTTATGATAATAGCCCACTATAGATGTGCAATGAATCATTTCACCAAATTACTTTTAGGGTACTTTCTTCCCCAGGCTATCACTACAGATCTCACTGTGTTAAACAATAAAAAATATGAGCTTTTGGTGGTTTTCTCCCCGTGCTTGATCCTACTGGTTTTAGACCTTGTGTTCATCCCCACTGGTCTGATAGATATAGAACCAAGATTTTAGAGTTGGCAGCTTGGAGAATTTTAAGCTCCTCTTTCTACATCATGCCACAAAATGGCAAAAACTTGGTGAAGGAAGAAGGGTTGGGGTCCATGAGGAGCTCTCCTGTATATTAATAGAACTCTACCCGTGGCAGGCTGAATCTTGGTACCCAGAAGACGTCTATGCCCTAATCCCTAGATTCTGTGAATGTTACCTTAGTGGCAAAAAAAGGACTTCGTAGGTGTGATTGAAGATTGTGAGATGAAGAGATTATTCTGGATAATCGGGGTGGACCCTATATGCAATTACATGTATCCTTTTCATAGGAAGACAGAGGGAGATTTCACACAAAGAAAAGAGAAGGTAATGTGACCAAGAAGGCAGAGATTGGAGTGATGGGATCACAAGCCAAGGAGTGTTGCCAGCCACTAGAAACTGAAAGAGGTAAGAAACCCATTGTCCTTATAGTCTCTAGAGGGAGACAGCCCTGCTGACACCTTTATTCAACCCAGTGGAACTGGTGAATTTCTGGCTGCAAGAAATACGAAAGAATAAATTTCTGTTGTTTTAAGCCACCAAATTGGTGATATTTTGTTAAAGCAGCCACAGGAAATGAATACTTATAGACTTAGTGGGTGGGAAGAACATAAGGAATAAATATAAATATGAGGAAGCAGTTTATAAAATACTATGACCCAGTGTGTGGTAGAATACAAAGATAAATGCCAAAGTCAGGAAGTACTGGAGAAATTCAGAAAAGTGAGTAATCTTCAATGAGGAGCTGGTGTAGATTTCTTGTACAAAAGAAAAAGAGTTTACATTTCATCATCTGGGCAGTGGGAATTCAGTAACAGATTCCTTCCTCATTTTATTACTTTTTGCAGTAGAAAAGTAATCTAGGCTTCTCTTAAAACATTTCAGAGACATAAAAATTCAAATGTAAGATTCTCCTATAATTCCCAGAGAAAAGCTTTACTAACAAGTTGGTATATATTCTCCCAGATGTTTTTCTGCACATACCGTAGCATGTTTATATAATTATTACCAAAATGGGATCATGCTGTTAATATTCTTTTGCAACCTGCCATTAAAGACTTTTGAGCAAAATAAAAAGGAAAACCATATTTTAAGATGATTAACTTTTTGGCAACACTCATTTAGATCTCCCTAATCTGTCCTAATTACAGTATGTACTATACTGAGGGGAGAAATGGAAACAAAGAAAGAGAGAGTAGCTAAAAGTTGTTAAAATAATCTGGGTAAATATTAGGGTAGAGTCTTTGGCAATAACTGATAAAGTAAAGGACTGGGAAATTTTTCTAGTAAAGGTCAGGAAATATATGTATGTATATCAAGATCTTGGGCTGCATAAATAAAAACTAATTTCTCCTTTTGAGAGAGGGAAAAAAATTAAAAGATTCCACTTATCCACATTTGAAGATAGTCATGCTCTCTGATTGCAGTGATAGCAATCCTAAAGGGAAGAAATTGTTTTTAAGCAGTGATAGCAGGGCTAAGTATTTTATATACAATGATGTCTTTTCTGATTATGAAAGCATTACATAATTATAAAAACTTTTATAGAAAAAATGGAAAAAACTGGAAAGTAAAACAAAAAATAAAATAACCCAGAATTCCATCACTCCACTATAACCTCTATGTGGTTTTTGGCTTATTTCCTTTCAGACATTTTCCTGTGTAAAGGAATATATATGTATGTGTATGTATGTATATATATATATATATATACACATAAAATACACACACACATATGAAATTGAGATAATACTAGGTACTGCTTTGTGACATGCAGTTTTTACCTAATGATGTGTCATACGCATTTTCCCATGTATTTACATATTCTTTTAAAAATCTTTGTTTTCCCAAATTGACATTTTTGTCGTTGGTGGTGGTGGTGATGGTTGCAACAGTGATACAATTTCGTTATGAAAACTGGAAACAAATACAACAGTATGTGAGGTGGAATACGAACACCTCATAATGTCATGTCTCAGAGTATAGTAATCTGGTAGAACATGCTTACATGGGCTCATTGAGCTAATTGTGTGTTTCTCTTCCCAAATCCATGTTCCATAACTATAGCTTGAAGTTGGTCGTGGCAGGAATATTTACGCCATGGAAAGTAGCAGACATCACTTATCAAGGCTTTTTATCCTGGAGTGCTGGATGTTAAACTTTTACCATTACATTATTATGTATATCTTCCTAGACATTTAGTATAATATTTAAATATTTGTTTACATAAACATAGAAAGCATCCAATTTTCTTTTTCCCCTCAGTTTATTGAGATATAATTGACATGTAACAATGTATAAGTTTAAGGTATATAGTGTAAGGGTTTCACATATATATATATACATATATATATGATTACCATAATAAGGTTACTAAACACACACATCATCTCAAATAGTTACAATTTGCATGTGTGTGTGATGAAAATACTTAACGTTTATTCTCTTAGCAACTCTTAAATGTACAATTCAATATATTTTTTAAAGCTTTTATTTTTAAGTAATCTCTGCACCCAACAAAGGGCTTGAACTCACAACCCCAAGATCAAGAATTGCATGCTCTACCAACGGAACCTACGATTTAATATTTTTAACTATAGTCACCATGCTTGTACATTACATCCCTAGGGCTTATGCATCTTATAACTGGAAGTTTGTACCTTTTGACCCCCTTCACCCATTCTCTCTCTTTTACCCCTCCTCCCCAGACCTTGACAGCCATCAATCTTCTCTGTTTCTATGAGCTCATATTTTTTAAAAAGATTCCACATATAAGGAAGATCATACAGTATTTGTCTTTCTCTGTCTGACTTATTTCAACTTTGCATAATGTTCTTAAGTTTCATCCATGTTGGGCATGACAAGGTTCCTTTTTTTTTTTTTTTATGGCCGAATACTATTCCATTGTGTATTTACCAAACTTTCTATATCCATTCATCTGCTGATGGACACAGGGTTTTTTTCCATGTCTTGGCTATTATAAATTCTGCTGCACTGTATATGAGGGTGCAAATATCTCTTTGAGATTGTGATCTCATTTCCTTTGGATATATACCCAGAAGTGGAAATGCTGGATCCTATACTAGTTCTATTTTTAATTTTGGGGGAACCCCCATACTGTAAAAGGCATCCCATTTTCTAAACAGCTTTGACAATCTAACAATATATAATGTTCTTCTCTTCAATACCTAATCTTTGCTACTTAACATTTCACTGTATGACTGCATTATAATTTGTTTGAACAATCCTCTGCCGATGGGTGTTTTGAGTGGTTATAATTTCTGGTTATTATAACCAGAATTTCAGTGAACATTTTGTCCATATATATTTGCATATCTATCAAATTAATTTCTCAGAATAAATACCTAGACATGGAAATGTTGAACCAAAGAGTATACCCATTTACAATTTAAATAGATGATATCAAATTGCCCTTTCAAAAGGCTGTCTTATTTTTCTACTACCTTCACCAGTATATGACAATGCACTGAAACACACAATTTAAATTATTCCATAGGATTTCAGTTTATAGATGTCTGATAATTTATTTGATCCATTCCCTACTATGATGTTCCAAATATTTCTCATTTCAATGAATAATGTTCTTTTTAAATTTATTTTTATTTTTTTATTTCTGAGAGAGAGAGAGACAGCGTGAGCAGGGGAGGGCCAGAGAGAGAGGGAGACACAGAATCTGAAGCAGCCTCCAGGCTCCGAGCTAGCTGTCAGCACAGAGCCCGATGCGGGGCTTGAACCCATGTACCATGACATCATGACCTGAGCCGAAGTCGGATGCTTAACCGACTGAGCCACCCAGGAGCCCCTCTATGAATAATGGTCTAATAAATACCCTTGTAGATCTTCATTGAATCTCTTATTTTCCCAAGATAAAGTCTTTGATATAGAATTACAGGGTGAAAGGTAAGAAATGTTTGTGATGTTTTGATACATAGTATCAGATTCAGGTCAGTATTTGGAACTTTAGGTAGCTTTTAAGAATTTACTTGATGCTAAATAAAAAAGAATACTTTTTAAAAATTTACTTATTTATTTTGAGAGAGAGAATGAGCAGGGGAGGGGAAGAAGTAGGCTCTGTGCTGACAGCAGAGAACCCAACACAGGGCTCGAACTCACAAACCATGAGATCATGACCTGAACCGAAATTGGACACTTAACTGACTGAGCCACCCAGGCACCCCAGAAAAGAATACTTCTAATGACTATTATTGCTTTTGGAAACAAAATCTTGTGGCTCTCGAATAAACTTTACATTATTTTTCCTTTAGTTTCTTCTTTGGCATTTTGGACCCAGGAGTCTATCCTATTCCTCCTTCCAAATGTTTCTGTGTTAAATGGCAGATAAAAAGTATATACATGTGTGTTTATGTGTTGGAAATGAAAGGTATCCATATATCAGCATGAATCACTATTAACCTAAAATGTCACACCCATTTGCAAGATTAACCCTGCCTGTCATTTCCCAGTGAGTAAGGAAATAAATTGCAGTCAAGGAGATAAAAAGTCTTTACTGGACTCTAGGAAAATTTCATCTTATGGAGTCCTAGAAAAAAATTAAAATTTCCCTAAAAGGTAATAGTTACTTCAGTCAAATGTATCACTTTAACAATAGATTCATCATAATCAGATACAGAAAAAACATTTTCTTGGTGTTTACCAGTCAGTCTTAGGAAAAAACAAGGGAAACCAAATGGATGCGTATTTCTAAGTTTTATTAAAGGAAGTGTTTTTATTATTATTTAAAGTTAGTGTTTTTCAAATCTCTTCTCTCCTTCACACCACCCTCGCTCCCCAAGTCAATTTTTGCTAAGGAAAAACTGATGCGGGGGGGGGAGGGGGGGTGCAGACGCTGATCCTTTTGCTGGTGAACCAGGTCTGTCCAGGGTATACCATCACCATCTTGTGGCCTTTTGCCGTATTACCGCTAAGGATTTTAATACGAGAATGCTTTTTTTGCAATTGCAAGCGTGAAATACAGTGTATCTCTTTGCAGGAAGTCCTCTATGGATAAGATAAAAAAAAAAACAAAAACGTAGAGAGCCAGATACAGCCTGCATTGCCAGGAGTTGCCAGCCTACCGGGAGATGATATCTCTGCATTTATGCTGATGATTCTAAGACAACCAATTGAATAAGGAAATCTAGTGAGGAGGTTTCATCAGAGCAGCTTTACTGCAAAGTGGCATTTTCAGTTTTGCTTTGGGTTTGAGCCGCGTTTGTTTTACTGGTTCTTTCTGATTTATAAAAATATCGGTTGGCAGGGCGGTTTGTAAATCTCCTAACTTTTTTGTCTGTATCTTTGGTTTCTAGCATTGGGAGTGCGTTCCCACTTTTGTCTCCATATTCCCTCCCTTAATACTATTTTATTACGTTCTTTTTAAAAGGTGTGTTGGGTTGTTGTTTTTTCCATCCTCTTGCGGATTATTCCTCCTTTCCCTTTGTCTCTTTCATCTATTTTTCCTTCTTTTTTCTCCTGCCTCATACTTCTCATTTTGTTCCTCTGGTATCCTTGCTACATATCACGTTACTTAGCTTCCTCCATTAATACTCCCAAGCACAGTGCCCTGCCTCCCTTTTCTGCGTCCTCCCCTTTCTTTGTTCCTTCTAATTCCTTCCCTGGGTGGTTGATGTTCCGGCTCTTAGAGTTCACTGACATCCTGTGCTCACTGGGTAGGTCTTGTAAGGACATAGCTCCCTGGTAACCCTTATGCTTCAGAGAGAAATCTAAATCCTACCTATTCAAGGAAGACACTCTCTAAACCTAACGCTAGATTCAAGAAGAAAGGTTTCAAAAGGACAACGTTTGCTTCAGTGCTAAGAAATGGTTTTTTACCTAACTCATTACTTCTTTTTTTTTTTCCCCCCTCAACTGAAGTCCCAATTTTCATAGGAAGTGTACTGGGACATTTTCCAAGCTCATGTTTGCTGTCCAAACTCATTTGCATAGGGAACAATTATCAACTAGTGCTTTGCAGTTGACACTTGAATCTAAAGTAAGTTAGATTAAAGATGATGAGAGGAAAAAAAATAGAGATGGTGAAAGGAAAGAGATTTGGGAAAAGGCTTGCTATCATTTTGGAAAGAAGCTTAAATTTTATTATGAGATGTAGATTTATGTCTTTCTTGATAGCCTGAAAACTCTTCCATGACGTAATAGGTTTATATTCAAATAACTTTTATTTATTTATTTATTTTGAGAGAGAGAGAAAACATGAGTGAGTGGGGGAGGGGCAGAGACAGAGGGAGACAGAATCCCAAACAGGCTTCACACTGTCAGCACTGAGCTGGATTTGGGGCTCTATCTCACTAATCGTGGTAGATCTTGATCCTGTGAACTGTGAGATCATGACGTGATTCAAAACTGCTCCTCAAATAACTTTCATAACTCCAACTGAGTAAACAGAGCTTCAATTAAAAAGTTACTACAGGGGTGCCTGGGTGGCTTAGTTGGTTAAGCTACCGGCTTCAGCTCAGGTTATGATCTTGGGGTTTGTGGGTTCGAGTCCCTGTCAGACTCTCTACTGTCAGTGCAGAGCCCCTTGGGATTCTCTGCCTCCCTCTCTCTCTGCTCCTCCCCTGCTCGTGCATGCACCTACTCTCTTTCAAAAATAAACATTTAAAAAAATTGCTTAAAAAATTTACTTCAGGCCCACTGTGGATTATGACAATAACAACAACTGTCACTTTTAGTCCAAGAATCCAAAATTTACTCATTCTTTAGAATCTTAAGACTTGTATAGTCATAGGATTCTGGATGCCAAAGTAGTAAAAAAAATATATATATATATAGTTGAATAAATAATGTACTCCCTAAAGAAAGATTTTCCTCCCAATAATTCTAAAACTAATGCATGTTTATTGTAGATTTGGAAAACATAGGAAAGAACAAAATACACTAGTCCCCTTATCTACCACCCAGGGAATGCTATATATATATATGTGTGTGTGTGTGTGTGTATACATATATACACACACACTGTTTTTTTCCTACACATTTATCCTATGATAAGGTTTAACTTAGGCACAGTAAGAGATTAACAAAATAATAACTAGCATTATTAGTAACTGTAGAATTCAAATATGAAGTTTTGTGTTGTACTTTTTTATTATTTATTACAACAGTTTTTTCCTGCAGGATGACTATTTGTAATTTTTAGTTTGTTTACTCATTTTGCTGTTTTGGTTTCTAATCTGCTCATGTTAATTAATAAAGAATTTTGTGTGTATGTATAGATTCTAAAACAAATTTCAGTCTTCTGACAACAATAAAAAATGTTAATATAAAAGAAATAAGACAGCAATTATAACAATGCAGTGTAATAAAAGTTATGTGACTATGGCCTCTCTCTGCCTCAAAATATCTTATTGTGCTGTACTCATTCTTCCTCTTGCAATGATGTGAGATGATAAAATGGCTGCATGGTGAGATGAAGTGAGGTGAAGGACATAGGCCCCGTGACCTAGCCTTAGGCTACTATTTACCTTTGGAGGGCACATCAGGAGGGGGTCATCTACTTTTGGATGTGGTGACTTGACTGTGGGTACCTGAAACCTTGAGAAGTGAATCCAAGGATAGGAGGGGACTACTGTAAAATAAAACCTGAGCATCCAGAGTTAACTAAGCAGTACTGACATTTTGGTCTCTATCTTCTTACTACTTTGAAATTTAATTGAATTTTGAGCACAATCACTGGGTATAAAACTCAGATGTTTCAGGAAGTACACAAGGAGTGAGGTTTTCCTTCTCTTCCCCTCCTCCAGTCTCCTAACTCCTTTCTTTGGTTTCCAGCTCCTGTTGCCATCTTCCAGAGACAGTGTATCCATTTACATGGTATACCCACACATTTAAAATGTGATGGTAGCTTGATATACATCATATTCAGAATGTTTTTTCCTCATAACTCATGTGTCTTGGACTTTCCACATCAAATGGTAAACTATTCCTCACTAAATTTATGACTGTGTGTCACATTTTAAAAGTCAAATAGTACTACAACTCTTAAAATATTCAGTGTTTACATAATTATGGCCAAGCAAGTCTTATTAGCTGTGTAACCTAGGGCAAAGCCACTTAGGTTCTCTGTGTTTCCTTTAGGTTCCTTGTGTATAAATAGGAATATTTTAGGAATGAATAAGTTAGCTCTGGCCCAGATACCCTTAGCTACAATTCTGAAATCCAAAAAGCTCCAAAGTAAAAAGTACGTAACATTTGGTAGCAAAATTGCCTGGAACTGACCTAAAGCTATTTAAAGTTTTGTTTATCCCTCTTAGTTTGGATTTTTTACATTTTACCATAGAAATTTAATTTTGATTTAGGCTAGTCCTCAGACCTAATTAGATGTGTTGAGGAATAAATATATATGTGCTGTATTCCCTTTCTAAAATCTGGGAAGATATCTGAATCTTGAAACATATGTGGCTCCGAGTTTCAGATAAAGGATGGTGGACCCCATATAAAAAGCACTCAAAACAGGTCCTAGCAGAAGGTGTAGGTATTATGTGTTACCTCTTATTATTATTACCAGTTGAGCCACGTAGCATTCTGTAGCCTTCAGAGGGCTACTTTTTCTGTTTCTTGGAGGTAATAATTGCCTTGGTTTTTTGTTTGCTTTTTGTTTTTTAAATTTAAGTGTTTGTTTATTTTTGAGAGAGAGCTAGAGACAGGGTGAGAGCAGGCAAGGAGCAGAGAGAGGGAGACACGGAATATGAAGCAGGCTCCAGGCTCTGAGCTGTCAGCACAGAGGCCGACACAGAGCTCGAAGCCACAAACTGTGAGATCATGACCTGGGCCCAAGTCAGATGCTTAACCGACTGAGCCACCCTGGCACCCCTCTGTTTGCTTAGTTTTAATGTATCAGGTACAAATGTTTTTATACTCCCATTACAGAAAAATACCCATTCAAAATATTCAAATACATCATATGATAAGTACACAAAAACTAAAACTGTATATATTTATAGATTTATTAGTATATTCTTTTATTGTGTCTCATCCTCCACCAAAATGCAAGTTTCTGAGAATAGATGCTCAGTCTATTTTGTGTTCTGTTGTATCTCCAGTGCCTACAATAGTTTCTGGCCTAGAGAAGGCACTTTAAATCCCTATTGGATGCGTGACGGCAGCAGGCATCCCATTAGCTTTGGGTCCTTCTCAGACTGCTCGCTCTTGGAGCCTTCTGTCCTCTTCTCCATTGTGGATCAGCAGCCTTCTAGGATCATAGGGATTCCTTTTGCCTCCTTCCAATCTTGGGGTTTCTTTTCCTCTAAAGCTTTTCTCTTCTTTGGTTTAGTTCTTCATTTTGGTGGGTCACCATTCATAGATTGTAAAGTATTTTAGTAACTCTTCCAATGGCTATTGCTATAAAACATAGATCTCAAAACTTGTGTTATTCTGCCACAACACCTACTCATTGTATTCTGGATTCTGTGAGATAAGAATTTCAGAACTGCTCAGCTGGGCATTTGTGGCCTGGGGTCTCTTACTGAGGTGGTATTCAGATGGAGCTGGAACCACAGGAGGTCTTCAGCAGGTGAAGGCTGGTTCTCTCTTTTTACGTGTTTGAGGGCCTCTCCATTTGGTCTCTCCGTGTGTCTGCTTTGGGCATCTTCACGGCATGGCGGCCTTAGGGCAGTTTGACTGCTTACATAGATGATGGCTGACACAGAGTATCATTTTTCTTTCCTTGTACTTAATGATAGGTTGGTTGGATATAGAATTCTAGAATAAACCAATTCCCTCAGCATTTTGTTTTCTAACTTTCAGAATTGTTGTTGATAAGTCCATTGTTATTTTAATTCCAGACCTTTTAAATTTTTTATTTATTTTTAATTTAATTTAATTTAATTTTTTTTAAATTTTTTTATTTCTAGGAGAGAGAGAGAGAGACAGCGTGAGCAGGGGAGGGTCAGAGAGAGAGGGAGTCACAGACTGAAATAGGCTCCAGGCTCTGAGCTGGCAGTCAGCACAGAGCCCGACGTGGGGCTCAAACCCACGAACCGCGAGATCATGACCCAAGCGAAAGTCGGACGCTCAACCGACTAAGCCACCCAGGCGCCCCTTAATTTTTTAATTTGGGGGAGAGAATGCGAGTGGGAGAGAGGAGGCAGAGGGAGAATCTTAAGCAGGCTCCACGTTCAGTGCAGAGTCCAGTGAGTGGCTCAATCCCATAACCCAGGGATCAGAACTGAGCCCAAATCTGGAGTCGGACTCCCAAATGACTGAGCCACGTAGGTGCCCCAGTTCCAGATCCTTTCTATGTCAGCTGACTTTTCTCTCTTTAGAAGCTTCTAAAATGTTCTCCTCATCCAGTGTTCTGAAACTTCAAGTGAATCAGGGAATAGATTTGAGTACACTAACCTCAGTTTTGCTTGGTTGAATTTTAGGCACTGCTCAATTTTATGTTTTGAAAAATTATTGAAGCCTTCCCATGACTTCAATAATCTAGCTTGAATCAACCTATCTTAGTCCACTTGGACAGCTTTAATAAAATACCAGACTAGGTAGCTTATACATAGCAGAAATTTGTTTCTTACAGTTCTGGAGGTTGGGAGGTTGGGTGCCAGCATGACAGCTTTCTGATGAGAGTCCTCTTCCTTCTTCCTGGTTCATAGCGAGGACTTTCTTGTTGTGTCTTCACATGTTGGAAAGGGCTAGGGAGTTCTGGAAGGTCTCTTTTATAAGAATTCTAATCCTATTTGTGTGGGTGCCACCCTCATGACCTAATCATTTCCCAAACTTCCTGCCTCCTAAGATCATCGGTTTGGCATTAGGATTTCAACATGGATTTTGAAGGGATATAGACATTTAGAACACAGTACTAAGAAAACTTTTCTATCATTCATGTTGATCATTTTCTGGCTTTCCATTCGATGGGACCTGTATGTAGTTTATAATTTACTTCTAAAACTTAAATTCTTCAGATGTTTTACACTATTTTCCCTCAAACTTTTATATGTATATATACACACAAGCTGCGTGTACCCTGTTTGCTATTTTTATATCCCTATACCACCCATTGCAGAGATCCAAGTCAGCAAAGAATCTAATAAAGCCAGACTATAAGTGAATGCTCCATATCTTCCAAGAAATGAGCTGCCCCATTGTTGATTTACTGCTAGGGACAGAAACTGCAGGACTTCTCTCTTCCTCTCTAGTTCAAATCAACCTGTTCCTTTTATTTTATTTATTTATTTTTAATGTTTATTTATTCTTGAGAGAAAGAGACAGAGCATGAGTGAGGGAGGGGCAGAGACAGAGGGAGACACAGAATATGAAGCAGGCTCCAGGCTCTGAGCTGTCAGGCACCCCATCAGCCTTTTCCTTTTAAAGGTTAGCTCCAAGGCACCCAGGTAGCTCAGTTGGTTAAAGGTCTCACTCTTGATTTTGGCTCAGGTCATGATCTCATGGTTCATGGGTTTGAGCCCCATGTGTCAGGCTTACACTGACACTGCAGAGCCTGCTTAGTATTCTCTCTCTCCCTCCCTCTCTCTGCCCGTCCCCCACACATGTGAGCATGCTCTCTCTCTCTCTCAAAATAACTAAATACACTTAAAAAAAAATCTGTTTTGAAAACACAAATCCTCTAGGATGAACTTCTCTGAAATGAAAAGATTATCTTAATACTCTAAACATCTAACCTCAGGCAACCAGTACATCAATGATTGTGATTGATTTGGTTGAAATCTAGTTGAATTATTGTATTTTGTATGAAGAAAGGCAATGAATAGAAGAACAATGATCAGCATAAAGTAGAACAAAAACAAAAAAATTAAAGAACCAGAAGTTATTTGTTTTGCATTTTTATTCAAATAAAATCAACACAAAATCTATTTATTAGTCTCGAATATAGGCACAGTGATTCACTAGGCCTCACTGTAATTAAACTTGCTAAGATTGAATAAGTGCACTTTTCAAAGCGAGTACTCTGAATGAAAACAAGGGGTGCCTGGGTGGCTCAGTCGGTTAAGGGCCTGACTTCGGCTCAGGTCATGATCTCACAGTTCGTGGGTTTGAGCCCTGAGTGGGGCTCTGTCCTGACAGCCAGCTCAGAACCCGGAGCCTGTTTCAGATTCTGTGTCTCCTTCTCTCTCTGACCCTCCGTTGCTCACACGGTCTCTCTCCCTCTCTCAGAAATAAATAAAACATTTTAAAAATTAAAAAAAAAGAGAGTACTCTGAATGAAAACAAAACTAAATCACAATAGAATACTTATTTTTCCAGTATTCCCAAAAGTTTTAAAGCGATCCCATCTACCTTGTCTTACACTTTCTATTTTAAACACAACAGTTCTAGAATTGATACCATACCAGGTCCCACCTCTTTCCCATTTGAACCCTGTCAGGCACTTATCTGCAACAAAAACCATATCTCATAATCTCCAAAGTAAAAATCCATATTGTCTGTCAAAGATCAAAACCCTTAGATGAGACTAATCAGATAATAATTTAGCACAAGATGTACAATTTTTTAAAAAAACAAAAAGTAAGCTTTCTAAAAAAAAAAAGACCTAGTCTGTAACATGTGTAAGTCACTTCCTTCTTTAAGCTTCAATGAAGCCAAGAGGATTTACCTAGCACTAACCTATTATGCAAATTCTTAATGTCTGCTTTATAATGTACAATTATAGCCACATTTCCTACCAAAATAAAACTTTTGACAGCAAAATGAACACAGTGGAAGCCTCTGAATAGTGTTTTTCCAGCTGCATGTTGAAATCCACTAGTAAATGAAAGCAATTTAGTGGGTTCACTGCTTGCTGGCATTAAAACCAAAACACAACAAAAGCTGAAATAGAATAAAAGAGAGTAGGAAATCTCAGACTGCATCTTGGTAAAGAAATATTGTTTTGTGAAACACTTATTTCATTTTATACATTAAGTGCATAGTGAGTTAGGATGATAAAATTGTTCGAGACGCAATGCTCTAAAACTGTAGTTGTCAAAAAGTGGTCTGAAGAAGACCCTTTCAAGGGGTCTGAGAGGTCCTCCCTGTCTGTACGAGGCTAGATTTTTCTTCACATGCCTTCAACCAAAACATTTCTACACTCAGTAGACTGAGTGTAGCAGCAGGTATGAGAATTAAGCTGTCTTCTCTTAAGCCAGACATTAAAGATCTTTTTCAAAACTCGTAAACAATTCCACTTTTCCAACTTTCTGGTTTTGGAAAGAATATAGTCATTTAAAATTTTAAAAGACTATGTTAATCTGATTGTTATTTAAACATTTTGAATTTAATATTTGAATTCAATTGTTTTAATTACTAATAGGTTAAATAGCAATAGATATAACCTACACGCAAGGCTCTTCGTAGTTCTCAACAGTTTGAGAACCGCTAGTCAGCATGAAACAAAGGACTTCAGGCCTGATTCGTGGCAGGTTTATCTCCGTCTAGGTCCTTCCGCGGAGCGACTCAAGCCCCGCCCACGCCACGGACACCGGGAGACGCCACCCTCGGTGAGAGTGCCCGCAAATAGGAACAGATATCGACTGAAGGGCGGGATTTGTGCACACACTGGACGGAGGAGAGTCAATGAGCCGGCAAAAACCAGGTCGCCGAAGGAAAGGAGGCGTTCAGCGAATCTTTGCGACAGTGTCGCGTTTCGTTGGTTCCGTGCCGTAAAGACAGTCGCGGAGGCGCCCTCAGCTGAAGCAGCGGCGGACGTGCGGGTCAATGGCGGATATGGAGGACCTTTTCGGAAGCGACGCCGATAGCGATGCTGAGCGTAAAGGTGGGATCGGTTGGGTTTCAGGGGAGGGGTTCGCTTAGGGGCTTCTGCTGCAGGAGACCGAAGGCGGTACGGTTCCGGGTCTGCGGACCCTCAGGCACTGCGGATCAGGGGTGGCGCTTCCTCCACTCCTGCCTCAGCGCCCCCTGCACTCCCGGCGGTACCAGTCTCCCTGGGCGGGAATCGGAGGAACGAACACAGAGTGTGAGCCTCGGGGTTCTTGGTGTCCGTGGAGCATGCTGTGCTTGGGAGCTTGTGGGGTGAAGGCGCGGGAATGAGGTGGCGCGGGAGAGCCTGCGCAGCCCGCTTAGGAACCTTGGGGTCCTGCTCTGTCCTCTCTTGCACAAGTCAGCGCAGAGTAAGATCTGTTTGTGAATGAATGGATAGTAGGTCCTCGGGAATATGGGGATGAGATGGACGAATTGGCAGAGGGGCTCAGAAAGCTGTCTTGATTGAAATCAGAGTGGTGTGATGCGGAGTTTGACATGTGGTGAGGAAGACTGGCAGGATACCGGGGGTAAGGCTATAGGCGTTACCCACCGGAGACAATGTGTCTTCTGAGAACCTGTGCAGAAACCAGAATTTCTTCAGTGTATGCTATTAAATTGGAGAGCATATGGGGTTTGTGTTTGAAGAGGAAAGAGAAAGGACTTGCTGATTAAATTAATGATAAATGGTGCATGAAAGTATTTCTGGGACAAGGACTGTGGATGTTTGAGTTTGAAATATAAATGGGAGTTATTTGAAGTAAGAAGCGCCCCAAGACCTAGTTCAGAATTCTTGTAACCCCTCGGGCTCAAAGTAACGCTATCTACTTTTTTTTTCCCGTAGCAAAGTGCCTTATTGTGGTGGTTCTTTTTTCTCTAACTCCAGTTTATTTATATTTTTTAGAGTGTAGTGAAGTGAGCACCAGGTGTAAATCCAGTGTGAGGGCTCCATTGAGATGGGTATCCAGGAGGTTCTAGTTAGGATGAGTCTGGAAATGCAGAGTCCTGTATACGAACTCTTGTTCCATTACCTTTGCTAATGTTTTCGTTTACCCTTATTATTACTTGTCTGTATCCCATTTACCTTTCAAAGCACAGTTCCATGTGAACTCTCCCATGACTCACTGTCTTGAAGTTGTTCATTCATTCAGTAAGTACTTGTTGATCCCCTTTTATGTTCCAGGTACTTTGGTAGGTGTTGGAGAATGATGAAAAGGTCTCTCCTGCCCCATCACTTATGTGGATGCTTAATACATATTTGACACATAGTTGGATGGAAAGAAGCAATAGTTGAGTAAGATATACCCCACGTTGCTTTCCTGTTGCCAACTCCGTGTATGGGGAAGTGATGTATGGAGATGGTTGCTTTTCTGGGCTTCATGTTTTACTTTCTTGTGAGTCTGTTGCTGCTTTCTTCCATGTTACAGTTAGATAATAGGATGCTATAAGATTTACCTACAAATCTGTCCTTGATGGTTGCCTTTGGTTTTGAAAGTATGGATGTGAAAGTATGGATGTGACAGGGTAATTCCTGTTATGCCTAGCATATTTCATTACTAAGACAGTTGTGGAAAATAACTACACCTGACAAACATCTTGCCATAATGGTAAAATCTCTACCAAGGCTCAACGTGTTTCTTTTATGTATAATTGTGTCAGGTGTCTTCTATTTCTGCCAACAATGTTTTGTAGCTTTAATTGTATAAATCTTGCACCTCCTGAGTTCAGTTTATTCCTAAGTATTCTTTTGGGTACTATCTCAGGTGAAGTTCTCTTAATTTCATTTTTGGATTGTTCATTGCCAGTGTCTAGAAATACAATTGATTTTTTTTTTATGTCTATCTTGTATCTTGCAACCTTGCTGACTGTACTAGCTGTAATTGCTTTTTTGTGTGTGCATTCTTTAGGATTTTCTACATAAGAGATCTTGTCATTTGCAAATAGAGATAGTTTTACCTCTTTTGCCATTTGGATGTTTTTATTTCTTTATCTTGCCTGATTGCCCCAGCTACAACTTTCTGTACAATGTTGTATAGAAGTGGTGAGAATGGATATCCTAGTCTTATTCCTTATCTTAGGGAGAAAGCATCCGTGCCATCACAATTATATATGTTAGCTGTGGGTTTTTGTAGATGCCCTTTTTCAGGTTGAGAAGATTCCCTTCTATGCTTAGTTGGTTGAGTAGTTTTATCATGAAAGGGTGTTGGATTTTGTCAAATGCCTTTTCTGCATCAGTTAAAATGCTCATTTTTCAGGGCACCTGGATGGCTCAGTTGGTTAAGCATCTGACTTGCTCAGGTCATGATCTCCTAGTTTGTGGGTTTAAGCCCCATATCAGGCTCTGTGTTCACAGCTCAGGGCCTGGAGCCTGCTTTGGATTCTCTGTCTCCCTCTCTTTGTGCCTCTCCCTCGCCTGTGCTCTCTCTCAAAAATAAATAAACATTTTTAAAAATGTTCACTTTTCTTGGGTTGCCTGGGTGGCTCAGTCATTTGAGCATCCAACTCTTGATTTCTGCTCAGGTCATGATCTCAAGGTTGTGGGAATTAGCCCCATGTCAGGCTCTGTGCTGAACCTGCTTAAAATTCTCTCTGTCTCTCCCTCTGTGGGTCTCTCCCCTGCTTGGGCTTGCTCGTTCTTTCTCTTTTTTGTCATTAAAAAAAATGCTTACTTTGCTTTATTTGGTTAATATGGTTACATTAATCTTGAACCACCATTGTATTTCTAGGATAAGTCCCACTTTGTCATGGTGTATATTCTTGTAATATGCTGTTGGGTTCAGTTTGCTAGTATTTTGTTTAGTACTTTTGCATTTGTATTCATAAGGCATATTGATCTGTGATTTTCTTTTCTTCATGACATTTTTGGCATTGGTATCAGGGTAATACTGGCCTCATAGAATGGATTAGGAAGTATTCCCTTTGCTTCAAAGAGTTTGAGAAGGATAAGCATTAATTCTTTAAACATTTGGTAGGATTCATGGGTGAAATCATCTTGTGGTCCTGGGTGTTTGTTGGCTGGCTGGCTGGCTTGCTTTCTTTCTTTCTGCCCTTTCTTTCTTGGCTCCATGCCCAACATGGGGCCTGACTCATGACCCTGAGATTAAGAGTTGCATGTTCTACCAATTGAGCCAGCCAGGTGCCCCATGTTGAAAATTTTTTGATTACTGATTCAAACTCTACTTGTCATATAGGTCTATACAGATTTTATATTTTGTTGAGTCAGTTTTGGTAGTCTGTTTCCAGGAATTAATCCATTTCATCTGAATTATCTAATTTGTTGACATAGAATTGCTTATAGTATTCTCTTTTAATTCTTACTGTTTCTGTAAGATTCTGTAAGATTGTCTCCACTATCAGTAATTTGAGTCTTCTTTTTCTTGGTCTGTGTGACTAAAAGTTTGTCAATTTTGTTAATATTTCAAAGCACAAACTTTTTGTTTCATTGATTGTTTTATTTTTCTATTCTCTGTTTCATTCATTTCTACTCTAATCTTTATTTCTTTACTTCAGCTTGCTTTGGGTTTAGTTTCCTTTATCTAGTTGCTTAAAGTAAAAGGTTATCAGTCTGAGATTTTTTTTCTTTCTTTTTTAAATTTATTTTTATTTTTTAAAGTTTAAAATTTTTTCTTAAATTTATTGGGGGGGGGCGGCGAGGGGGGCTACAGAATCCCAAGCCAACTCTACCCTGTCAGCTGAAATCAAGAGTCAGATGCTTAAGCCATCCAGGTGCCTGCCTGCCTACCTGCCTGCCTTCCTTTCTCTCTCTCTTTCTTTCTTACTTTATCTCTATGCCTGTCATGGGGCTTGAACTCACGACTCTGAGATCAAGATTCTTCGCGGACTCTACCTGCTGATCCAGCCAGGCTCCTCTGAGATTTCTCTCTTTGTTTTTTTAAAAATTTTTAATGTTTATTTATTTTTGAGAGACAGCGAGACAGAGGGTGAGCAGGGGAGGGGCAGAGAGAAAGAGGGAGACACAGAAAGCAAGGCAGGATCCAGGCTCTGAGCTGCTAGTACAGAGCCCGATGTGGGGCTCGAACCCACAAACTGTGAGATCATGACTGGAGCTGACGTCTGGTGCTCAACCAACTGAGCCACCCAGGCATCCCTAGATTTCTCTTTTTTAATGTAATTGTTTACAGCTACAGATTTCCCTTTCAGCTCTGCTTTCTCTGCATCCCTTACCTTTTGGTATTCTGTATTTTCATTTTCATTCATTTGAAAATATTTGTGATCTCTTCTTTGAGTCCTTGATTGTTTGAGTGCATTGTTTAATTTCCACTTGTGAATTTTCCAGATTTGCCTTTTACTGAATTCAGTTTCATTCCATTGTTGTCAGAAAAGATACTTCAGTCATGTGTTTTCAACCTTCTCAAATGTATTGAAATTTGTTTTTGGGTCGTAACAAATGGTCTAACCTGGAGAGTGTTCAGTGTGCACTTGGGAAGAATGTATACTCTGGGTGGTGGTGCAGTGTTCTATTGATGTCTATATGTGTGGCTGGTTTATACTATTGTTGAAGTCCTCTGTGTCCTCATTGATCTTCTGCCTAGTTCTGGCTCTTATTGTAAGTCGAGTATTGAAGTTTCCAACTGTTATTTTCGAACTATTTCTCCCTTCAATTCTGTCAGTTTTTGTTTTTAGGTGCATGTATGTTTACAACTGTTATATCTTCATGTCAAATTGGCCCTTTTATTTCATAATGTCCTTTTTTTATCTTGTAACAGCTTTGTCTTAAGATTTATTTTGTTTAATATTAGTATAAGCACTCTATTGGTTACTATTTATATGGAGTATCTTCTTCCATTCTTTCTTTCACTTTCAACCTATGTGAGTTTGTAGTTCTAAAGTAAGACTCTTGTAGAGAATATATAAGTGGATCATTTAAAACATTTGTTGTGCAAATTTCTGCCTTTTCATTGGAGAAGTTAATCGTTTCTGTTTAAAATAATTACTGATAAGGAAGGACTTCTGCCATTTTGCTATTTGTTTTCTATGTCATATCTTTTTTGTTCAATTCTTATATTGCTCTCCCTTTGTTTTTAAGGCTCTTATGTATTTATTTTTTGGGGGAAGGGGCAGAGAGGGAGAAAGAGAATCCAAAGCAGGATCCATGCGGTCAGTGTAGAGCCTGATGTGGGGCTCAGTCCCACAAACTGTGAGACCATGACCTGAACCAAAATCAAGATTGAAGGCTTACCTGACTGAGCCACCCCAGTGCTCAGTCTCTTCTTTTAAGACTGATTTTCTTTTAGGGTACTGCTGATTTCCTTCTTGTATATTTTTCTGTATGGTTTTTAGTTTTTTTCTTAGCGGTTACTCTGGTGATTACAGTTAACGTCTTGAATTATAATAATCTAGTTTGGATTAATATCAGTTTAAGTTTAGTAGTATACAGGAACATTTTTTCTACATAGTTCATCCTCTCTTGCCTTTGTTGTTATTGTCACAAATTACATCTTTATACATTGTCTTCCCAGTGATGTGTTTTATAATTACTGTTTTATGTTACTGTGTTTGAAATCTAATAAAAAATGGAGTTGCTAGAAATACATTGATTTAACTTTTATAATTACCTATTTAGTTTCCTTATTGTTGTTCTTTATTTCCTCATGTGGATTCAAACTACTGTTGTCGCGTCGTTTCATTTAAGTTGGATGGGCTTCCTTTATGAGGCAGGTCTACTGGTAAACTCTGTTTTTGTTTGGGAATTTCTTAATTTTGCCAATTTTGTTTTTAATGATGTGAAAGTCATATAAAATTAACTATTTATTTTTTTAAAAGTTTATTTACTTTGGGAGAGAGAGGGAGAGTGCAAGTGGAGGAGGGGCAGGAAGAGAGATAGGGGACACAAATCCAAAGCGGGCTCCATGCTTATAGCACAGAGCCCGATGTGGGGCTCGAACTCATGAAGCGTAATAAAATCATGACTGGAACTGAAGCCAGATGCTTAACTGACTGAGCCACCCAGGTGCCCCTAAAATTAACTGTTTTAAAGTGAGAAATTTGGTGTTTGGTACATTTACAATGTTTCCATCTTTTGGCTGTTTGAATAGTGCTGCTGTGAACTTTTTTTTTCAAGTTTATTTATTTTTGAGAGAAGAAGAGAGCACGTGCACTAGTTGGAGAGGGACACAGAGAGAGGGGGACAGAAGATCTGAAGCAGGCTCCAGGCTCTGAGCTGTTGGTGCAGAGCCAGATACAGGGCTCAAATTCATGAACCATGAGATCATGACCTGACCTGAAGTCAGGTACTTAACAGACTTAGCCACCCAGGTGCCCCTATGAATATTTGTGTACAAGTATTTGAGTGCTTGTTTTCAATTCTTTTGAGTATATACATAATTGCTGAGTCATATGGTAATTCTTTGTTTAACTTTTGAGGAACTACACTACACCATTTTCCACAGGGTCTGGACGATTTTATATTACTACCAGCAATATTCGAGGGTTTCATTTTTTTTCACATCCTCAGTAGCACTGATTCTACATTTTTCTTTTTTTAATGTAGCCATCTCTGTTGGTGTGAAGTGATATCTCATTGTGAATTCAGTTTGCATTTCCTAATGGCTAATGATGTGGAACAAACTTCTCATGTGCTCATTGGCCATTTGTATGTATAACTTTGGACAAATGTCATTTCAAGTCCTCTGTCCACTTTTTAATTGGGTTGCCTGTTTGTTGAGTTGTAAACATTCTTTATCTGGATATCTGGATACTAGACACTTAGTAGATACATGGTTTGCAAATATTTTCTCCCTTTTGTTTTTTCACTTTTTTGATAATGTCTTTTGTTGTATAGAATTTTTTCTTTTTGAAGAAGTCCAATTTCTGTATTTTTTTCTTCTGTCACTTCTATCATGCTTTCATTACGAAGTCTTTCATTATAACGTTTTGCTGGGAATATAATTATTGGTTGATAGTCTTTGTTTTAGCACTTTGGATATGTCATCCCACTGCCTTCTGGTTTCCATGGTTTCTGACAAGCAATCTTTATTACTGAGGATTCCTTGTGTGGAACAAATTGCTTCTCGCTGCTTTCAGCATTCTTTTTTTTTTGGTCTTTGTCTTTAACCGTTTGATCATGATTTATGTAGGTGTGTATCTCTAACTTTATCCTATTTGGCATTCACTAAGTTTCTTGAATGTCTTTCATCACATTTGGGATGTGTTTGGCCATTATATCTTCAAATAATCTTTCTGCCCTTTCTTCTGGGACTCCCATTATGTATATGTTGGTATACTTGATGGTATCCCACAAATCTTTTAGATTTTATTTTTCTTAACTTTTTTCTCTTCTGTTCCTCACTTAGTCTTCGTTGATTTTTTAAAGTTTACTGATTCTTCTTCATGCTTACATCTGTTCTTTAGCTCCCTAATGAAATTTTCACTTCATTTATTGCATTTTTCAACTCCAGAATTTTGGGGGGGCCCTTTTTAAGTAATATGTCTTTTTTTAAAATGTCTTTTATTGGTATTCTCTATTTGGTAAAATATCGTTGTCATTGTCTGAGCTTCAGGGATAGTTCCAGCCTTTTTACATAAGTATGGGTCATACTTCCTTGGTTTTTTTTTTTTTTTTTTTTGTATTTCCTTATGCTTTTTTGGTAACAACTGGTCATTTTGAGTATTATAATGTGCTAACTCAGGACATCGCATTCTCTCCCCTCCTCGGGATTGATGTTGCTGTTTGTAGTAGTTATTGTTTAGTGATTCATTTAGTTTAGTTTAGATTCTTTTGAACTAGTTTGCCTTCATGTCTTGCTCCAAGCACAGAACCTGAAGGTCAGCTACTAAGTGAGAGCCTAGTACCCTCTCAGTTTCTTTCCTGGGCATGTGCACAGCCCTGGGCAAGTGTGCAGCCTTCCAGATCTCTAGGAATATATGAGAGCTTGTAAAAGCCCTTACTCCCCATATGATGTAATTCTCCAGCCTTTCCTCCCAAGCTTTTTAGTTTAGTTTATTACTTGCCCCAACTACTATCCATTGTCCCAGACAGTGACAACTAATACATTTGCCTGTAAATGTTTTTGACAAACATTCCCACGTAGCTGCCTTAGCACTGAGAGAATTCTAAGTGAGATAAGGTCAGCCCTTTGAGCCAGTCCTTCAGTGATCCACTAGGCAGATCAAAACTAACAACCATTTTGCGAATGAGGTCCTTTCTTCTCCCTCTAGTAGTGGTCCATGTACCAGAAATTTGGGCTATCTTTCAGGCATTATTGAGCTGAGGAGCTGAGGTTGGAGTGGAGGAACAGGCTAAGTTAAACATCACAAAGTTTTATTGAGATTCAGCTGTTTTCCCCGGTTGCTGCAATTTTTGGTTTCCTGAATAGACAGAAAATTGATTCTGATGGTTATTGACATGTTTTTTCATTCCTTTTACGTTGGGATTGACTTTTGGTGCTCTTTATGTTGCCTTTTTCACTGACGTCACCCTGTGTTTATCTGATCTCATAGATTCGGATTCTGGATCAGACTCGGATTCTGATCAAGAGAATGTTGCTTCTGGCAGTAATGCCTCTGGAAGTGAAAGTGATCAAGATGAAAGGGGTGATTCAGGAAAGCCAAGTAATAAGGAACTGTTTGGAGATGACAGTGAGGATGAGGGAGCTTCACATCACAGTGGGAGTGATAATCACTCTGAAAGATCAGACAATAGGTCAGAAGCTTCTGAGCGTTCTGACCATGAAGACAATGACCCCTCAGATGTAGATCAGCACAGTGGATCAGAAGCTCATAATGATGATGAAGATGAAGGTCATAGATCAGATGGAGGGAGCCACCATTCAGAAGCAGAAGGTTCTGAAAAAGGACATTCGGATGATGAAAAATGGGACAGAGAAGATAAAAGCGACCAGTCAGATGATGAAAAGATACAAAATTCTGATGATGAGGAGAGGGCACAAATATCTGATGAAGATAAGCTGCAGAATTCTGATGATGATGAGAAAATGCAAAACACAGATGATGAGGACAGGCCTCAGCTTTCAGATGATGAGAGACAGCTGTCAGAAGAGGAGAAGGCTAATTCTGATGATGAACGGCCAGCAGCTTCTGATAATGATGATGAGAAACAGAATTCTGATGATGAAGAACAGCCACAGATGTCTGATGAGGAGAAAATGCAAAATTCTGATGATGAAAGGCCACAGGCCTCGGATGAAGACCACAGGCATTCCGAGGATGAAGAGGAACAGGATCAGAAATCAGGTAATGCATTTATGAGAACCAAAATTTTTAGCAGAAGCATCCAGATGCAGCAGTGGTGCATTATGCATTCCCACCTTTAGTACCTGTTTTTCTCTTCAGTTCCTCCATTTCAGGCTTTTCTAAGTATACATTTTGCTTTAAATTTTTTTTCCTAATCCATTTATTATTTCTGTCCCCCATCATTTGTTAATTGATGATAGATCAAGGAAAAAAGTTAAAGAGGACAGACTTCAGAAAAGATATATGGTGCTTCAGTAGCTAGATAATGAATAGAGTTGGTTCCATTTCTGTGGGTAACTGAGAAGCATGCCTCAGGTGAGAATAAATTTGCCAGGGGGAAAAAGCAATGCCATTGAAAGTCTCCATAGGGTAGTTGTACGAAGTTGTAAATACGCTCCAGCTCAAGGTTTTTGAGATCCAAAATTTGATCATCCAGAGGTAATTAGGCTCCAAGGAGTTCATTTCAAACTAATTGAATGTATAAGAAACTAATTTATAAAAATTGAACTGCAAATTGTTTATTTTGAGAGGATCAGTTATTTCTCTTTTGTCATTGTATACTTGCCCTTGGGGAAAATGGACATTGGATGCTAAATGGTAATATCAGGAGGTTACCTGGGGAGTATAACATCCAGAAGATGAAAACATGGCTGGATGATCTCAGTGAGCTATAGTGGCTTGAAACACACATCCTGTAGAGAGATGTGCTTGGGTCAGAATACTCATTTCTTTTTTTTTTTTTTTTTAAACATTTATTTATTTTTAAGAGATGGAGAGACAGTGCGAGCGGGGAAGGGGCAGAGAGAGAGAGGGAGATACAGAATCCTGCTTCAGGCTCCAAGTTGTCAGCACAGAGCCTGGTGCGGGGCTTGAACCCACCAGCTGTGAGATCATGATCTGAGCTGAACTCAACCCAACCGACTGAGCCACCCAGGCGCCCCCAGAATGCTTATTTCTTAAAGCTACAGGAAACACATAACCAATCTGTGGCTGTTGACCTCCTTTTATAATAGTCTTGTACACTATTCTTCTCAAGTTAACACATTCTTCATATAGAATATTGAAATTTGGAGATCTTGTTTCTTTGCATTGTAAAAGTCACCTTGGTTAGGTTAGAATTCTTTTTTTTTTTTAATGTTTTTTATTATTTATTTTTGAGAGAGAGATAAGAGACAGCATGAGCAGGGGAGGGTCAGAGAGAGAGGGAGTCACAGAATCCAAAGACAGGCTCCAGGCTCTGAGCTAGCTGTCAGCACAGAGCCCGACGTGGGGTTCGAACCCACAAACCGTGAGATCATGACCTGAGCCGAAGTTGGACACTTAACCGACTAAGCCACCCAGGCGCCCCTAGAATTCTTAAATGATACCTAGATTGTTTCATTTCCATAAGTGATTGTTTATAATTAAATATTGATCCTGTCATCTTAGAGAGCTTAGATATGGGGAAGGGGTCTTTAATCCTCTAATACATACTCACAGGATAGCATTCAAGACCACATTTTGGAATTATTTAGGAGAGGAGGCCAAAGAATTTCGAGAGATGGATAAAGGTCTATCTAGACTACATTACTGCAGTGAGTATTCAATAACTAGTTTTGGGTAGAGTTATTTGTGCTGGTAGCAGAATCATTAAAGCTCATGCATTACTTCCCCAATACTAGCAGACTAACCTAAGCCTAGGGTTATGGTAGGGAATCTTGTAGCTGGTCATTCTGCTTAACTCTTACCTAGATCGACAGTGATTTTCAGTTTTTACAATTAAGTAAACTTAATTGTAGATTAATGATATATTAATGATATATGATCATATCATATATGATATGATAATGATATACAGTTGACTCTTGAACAACATGGGTTTGAACTCCATAGGCCTACTTATACAAGTCTTTAAATATGATACTTTATTATAAGTGTATCGTATGATTTTCTTAATATTTTCTTTTTTTCTAGCTTTATTGTAAGAATACAGTGTGTAAGAAATACATATAACATACCAAATATGTATTAACTGTTTATGTTGTCAGGAAGGCTTCCAGTCAACAATAGAGTGTTAGTAGTTGTTTTTGAGGAGTCGGACATTATATATGGATTTTCAACTGTGTGTTGTCAGTGGGGGTTGGGTTGGGGGGGAGCTCAGTACCCCCAACCTCCATGTTGTTCAAGGGTCAACTGTATTTATCTCTTCCATTGATTGCAATATTTTTACCTCTGTTTTTCTTTTTTTTTGTAATGAGTCCTATATAAATTTGATCATAAGTTACAGTACTACTGTTTTCATTCTGTCAGATTTTTCTGCTTATAGTTAATCATGTTCCTTTAATTAATTTTATTTTTAAGTTAACTGCAGTTTGTATGTGTATGTACAGTTCTAGTAATGTTAACACTTACATAGATTTGTGTAACTACCCCCACAGTCAGGATGCAGAACAGTATGTCACCTTAAAAAAACTCCCTCATTCTGTCCCTTTTGTAGTCACATCCTTTCTCCACCCCTGTCGCCTGACAATTACTGATCTGTTTTATCACTGCAGTTTGGTCTTTTTGAGAAAGTCATTAGAAAAATGGAATCAGATACGGTATGAGGCCTTTTTTCTTTAATTTAGACTTTTTTCACTTAGCATGATGCATTTGAGATTCATCTAAATTGTTACATGTATCAGTAGTTCATTCTTATTTATTACTCAGTAGTTTTCCATTGTATGGGTACACCACAGTTTGTTTGTCCCCAGTGTTGCTTGTAAAGCACAGAATTCAATGTTAAGATATGACTTTGATTGTGAAGAACCTCTAATTCTACTCTTACAGAATCTGCAAGGGGCAGTGACAGTGAAGATGAAGTTTTACGGATGAAACGCAAGAATGCAATTGCCTCTGATTCAGAAGCAGACAGTGACACTGAGGTACCAAAAGGTATTCTAGTTACTTCTTTCATATATATATATATATTTTCCCTGTCTGTCTTTCTACATTTAACTGTAGTGCACTGCTGACTCTGGACATTTACCCCAGAATGCAAGACCCATGGAAAAGAGTGTGGATATGCTTAGTGTACACAGGGAAGTTCTACAGATGTGAGAAATCATTTATGCTTAATCAGTTAAAGAAGAACCTGTTGCTGCTGCTCCTTTTTTTTTTTTTTTTTTAATGTAAGCTCTGTGCCCAATATGGAGCTTTAACTGATGACCCTGAGATCAAACATCGCATGCTTTACTTATCGAGCCATCCAGGCACCCCTCTCCCCCCAGCTTCCTCATTTATAGTTAGATGAATATGTTGTTAGGAGGCTGAGGCTCTGGTTGAGGTGTCAACATCCGTTTCTTTTGTTTGAATACTGATAGTTTCAAGACAACTTGTTCCTAAGTCCTTAACAGGTTAATAACACATGAAGAACTTGATTCTTCAAGCTATGGGTTAGGTGAAGAGTTCATAATATCCCAGGGTTAGGTAAGGTAGGTTTGTTAAAAGGATAAAAGATCTGCCTGTTCATCTCTATGTATGACTGTTTCAAATGGCAGATTGCTATACAATAAAGATGTTAGTATAAAAGTTTCCACAAACGTAATTTTGATAGTTTCATTTTGCACAACCATTGTGCTGAATGGTAATTAGGCATTAATGTTAAGTGGCTTGTATAAATTGTCATAAATAACACTACAAGTAAAGCAAATAGAGGGTTACCTAGAGAGAAGAGGAGAGAGCTGGCAGAACAGGAAGCTCTGGGATTTACTTAAAGATTGTTGGATCTGTAACTAGTACTTATGTGCCTGGACTTTGTAATCAGAGGGATCCAAGTTAGAATCTTTGTGGCTCCACTTTCCAGCTGTATGGAGTTTAGTCAAATCAGTTACTTACTCTCCTTCAGTTTTCTGATGTATAAAAGGGAGATGATGTTAACCATCTTAGAGGGTTGTTATGAGAATTAGATATATTCATTCATTTAGTTCAGTTATTGAGAATCTGTATACTAGTACTGCTCTAGACACTGGGAATATAGCAATGATCAAAATAGTTAAAGACCTTTTCCCTAGAACTCACATTCTGGTAGGGTCAGGTAGGGTAGGGAGACTGATAACAGAAGCAGTAAATAAAACATACAGTATGTCAGATGGTGATAAGAACTAGGAAGAAAATGAATCAGAAGGGACATGAGAGTGTTGGTGGGTGGGGTTTTCATTTTGATTTTATCATAGAGATAAACTTTTGGAACGTGAACCTTCCTTGCCACTTCCTTTTTTTTTTTTTTAATTGTTATCGACTTCTTTATTTTTTTATGCAATTTTTTTTAATGTTTTTTAAATTTATTTCTAGGAGAGAGAGAGAGAGAGAGAGACAGCGTGAGCAGGGGAGGGTCAGAGAGAGAGGGAGTCACAGACTGAAACAGGCTCCAGGCTCTGAGCTGGCAGTCAGCACAGAGCCCCACGCGGGGCTCGAACCCACGAACCGCGAGATCACGACCTAAGCAAAAGTCGGACGCTTAACCAACTAAGCCACCCAGGCGCCCCTCGACTTATTTATTTTTTGAGAGTTGTTTGATTTTTAGAGCAGGTTAGAGTCCACCATGGAATTGGGGGAAGGTACAGAGATTTCCCACATAGCTCCTGCCCCCACACATACATAATCTACCTCATTATCAGCATCCCCCATCAGAGTGGTACATTTATTACAATTGGTGAACCTACATTGCATTGATATATCATTATTCAAAGCCCATAGTTTATATTATGATTCACTCTGGTTCATTTTTGGTGTTGTACCTTTTAGGTGTTTGGACAAATGTGAATGACCTGTATCCATCATTATGGTATCATATCTGGTATCATATCGAGGAGTTAGTAACCCTCTGTGTTCTATCTATTCATCTCTCCTTCCCCCAGCCTCTGGCAATTACTAATCTTTTTACTATCTCCATGGTTTTTGCCTTTTCCAGAATGTCATATAATTGGAGTCATACAGAATACAGCCTTTTCTGATTGGCTTCTTTTACTTAGTAATGTACATTTCCTCCATGTCTTTTGTAGCTTGACTGCTTACTTTTTTTTAGCACTGAATAATATTCCATTGCCTGGATGTACCAGTTAACTCACCTACTAAAGGACATCTTGGTTGCTTCCAGGTTTTGGCATATAAGAATAAAGCTGCTATAAACATTTGTGTGCAGGTTTTAGTGCAGGCGTAAGTTTGCAACTCCTTTGGGTAAATACCAAGGAGCATGATTGTTAGAGCATATGGTGAGAGTTTGTTTAGTATTATAAGAAACTGCCAGGCTGTCTTCTAAAGTAGCCCTCACATTTGCATTCCTGTGAGCAATGATTGGGAATTCCTATTGCTCCACATTTTTGTCAGCATTTAGTGTTGTCCGTTTCTGGATTTGGGCCATTCTAGTAGGTTGCCTCTTCTTTTTCAGTGATTTTTTTCTCCCCTTTGCCTCAGTAGCACTCTCTCATGGTTTTATCCTAGACTGTGTCATTGCCAATGATTGTAGCAACTCTATAATCTCAGTTTCAAGCAGTCAGCTCTCTAACTACCCTCCTATCCTTCACCCCCTCCTCTACCTTACTTTGGTTTATTGGTTTGTTACAGATTATTGTTGTTGTTTTGCCAAAGTTAATTGAACTTCTGCCTCTAATGAGGGGCGCCTGAGTAGACAAGAGCCTGCAGTTTTAAAACTTGAGCGATTATGTAAAGAATTAGGCCTCTATTGAGTGCTTACACCCCAAATGTGAGTATCTAGACTGTAGGAGGACATTTGGGCTCCTGCGGAATAAAGGGAAATGGAAGAACAGGTTGCAGTCAATGAAGGGAAAATAAATGTCTCCTATGTAGCATTATCTTTCCCTGAATTTGCCCCCTTCCCTCTCCACAGGTACTCTGGTCACATCTTGGAGAGCCAGGCTCAGAGTTGAGTTTTTGTGGTTTCCTGGTGCCTGGTTCAGAAACCTTGGGAAAATGTGGAAGTGATAGCTTTGAAGAACCTTTGTTATGTATATTAATACTGTGAATTTTTCCTCTATATGACAGATAACAGTGGAACCATGGATCTGTTTGGCGGTGCAGATGATATATCTTCAGGGAGTGATGGAGAAGATAAACCACCTACTCCAGGGCAGCCTGTTGTAAGTAAAATTGCCAGGGTGAACTAGGCCCTCATTGAAGGCTAAGTAAATGTTTCAGAGATTAAGGATCTCTTTTATGCCAAGAAGAGGAAGGTACTAACTCTTTTGCAATATAAAAGTACATTGAACAGATGACTTTCTTAGTTATGTAGGGAACACATGTTTATAAGGGGAAGTAGAAGTAACCGCCGTGGTACATCTATCCATGGAATGCCATTCAGCAATGAAAAGGGTTGCATGACTGATACACACAAGAACTTGGATGAAAGTCCAGGGTATGTGGAGTGAGAAAAAGCCAAACCCAAAAGGTTACATGCTGTATGATTCCACTGATAAAGTATTCTTGAAATGACAAAATTATAGAAATGGGGAAGAGCTTAGTGGTTGCCTGAGATTAAGGGATGAGGGTAAGGACAGCGTGGATGTAGCTATAAAAAGGTGATATGAGTCTTTGTGGTGATGGAAATGTTCTGTATCTGATTGCATCAGATCTCCTGGTTGTGTTGTTGTGCTATATAGTTTTACAGTGTGTTCGCACCGGAGGAAACTGGATATAAAGAAAAAGAAAGTAAGTGCCCACATGTGGTTGGTGCCTCCCTGTAAGAGAGGAGACTGCAGGGATCTGTGCCTGGAGAAACACTGATTTAATTGTCTTTCTTGTTGGTGCTGAGAAGTGTGTACTGTGTTGATAATCTTCTCTGATTTTAATTGATAGAGTGACTCCTGTTGGTCAATAGGTGGAAGACAAATTTATCACAAAAGAGATCTTTTCTTATATTGATGCTTCCAAACTGGTCTGTTTCCCTTGCGGTTTTTGGTTGGGGAGCTGGATGGGGATTGAGGGCTGCTTTAGCTCTAGTGCCCGTCTTGTCTACCTAAGTCTTTGAAGTGTGGAAGTTGAGCTAGACTAGACCATTTCTAAGGTTCTATCAAGCTCTCAAATTCTCTTTCTTTTTCTAGGATGAAAATGGATTGCCTCAGGATCAGCAGGAGGAGGAGCCAATTCCTGAGACCAGAATAGAAGTAGAAATACCCAAAGTAAACACCGATTTAGGAAACGACTTGTATTTTGTTAAACTCCCCAACTTTCTCAGTGTAGAGCCTAGGTAAGGGGATCAGTTAAAAGTATTTCTTAAATTTTTAAAAAAAAAAAAGGTGTTTCTGGATGTTGGATAGAAATATGTGGAATGTTGACTCGGGGCGCCTGGGTGGCTTAGTCGGTTGAGCGTCCGACTTTTGCTTAGGTCATGATCTCGCGGTTCGTGGGTTCGAGCCCCGCGTCGGGCTCTGTGCTGACTGCCAGCTCAGAGCCTGGAGCCTGTTTCAGTCTGTGACTCCCTCTCTCTCTGACCCTCCCCTGCTCACGCTGTCTCTCTCTCTCTCTCTCCTAGAAATAAATAAAACATTAAAAAAAAAATTAAAAAAAAAGAAAGAAATATGTGGAATGTTGATATTTTTCTGATTTTACATTAGTTGACTATCACAAAATGGAATATTAATCATGTGTCTCTGAGGGTGTTATGCTGAGTGAAATAAGTCAGGCAGAGAAGGACAAATATCATATGTTTGCACGTATAGGAGGATTAAGAGGAACTTAACTGAGGAACAAGGGAGAGAAGAAGGGGGAAATGGTGGTGGAAAGGGAGAGAGGCAAACCATGAGAGACTCTTGAATGCTGACAAAAACTGAGGACTGATGGATGTGGGGGGGAGGAGGGATGGGCATGNCCTGTGATAGAAAAAGTATGGATTGCTATTAAAGATAGACTTTTAATGTTTGTAATTGTTTTTAGTAATTAATACTTTCTTATAAATTAAAAGACATTGCAAACCTTTGGGTGTTTTTTGACTAGTGCAGCCCTGAAAAAGCTGAAATTGGGAGCGGTGGAATGTGCTAGAAAGACTGCACATGTCCACTGTAGCTGCCATTGTGGATGTAGAAAAGCTAATGGTTTGGGAAAAACAGTGTTGACGAATATTATTCACTAATACATATATATAAGCTCTTGTGCGATTTCATTTTATTTCCCCAGTAAAATGATGTGGAAAACTAGAGCATGTATGCCCTGTTCTTTGGAAGATTTATATAAAAGTAAAGAATATTTTGAATATTTAGCCTTGCTTTTCAAGCAGTATGTATTACCACCAAATTTCAAGAAGGTGTAGTAATTTGAATACTTCCTGGAAGTTGAACATGAAGATATTGGACCATTATGATTTTTCATTATATTGTGATTTTTAGTATAATGGTGTGTATTAATAGAGATGTTATTAGTGTTTCTTATAAAATATGATTAATGTTTATTTTCAAAACAATTTATAGGCCTTTTGATCCTCAGTATTATGAAGATGAATTTGAAGATGAGGAAATGTTGGATGAAGAAGGTCGAACCAGGTTAAAATTAAAGGTACTCTTTCATGCTTGACTCATTTAGGTTTTGTTTTCTAAAGTAAAACCTGGGGATATTCACTTGAGACTTGAGCTTTTCAAAATGATTTTTTTATGTTTTTATAAACAAATGAAATGTCTTTTCAGAATATTTTTTGGAAGGAAATATATAGCTTGTCTGTAAATGTGGTAATTTTCCGTCATTTTTTTCACTGTTGTATGTTTTTGATGCTTAAAAAAATTATTAGCTTCTTTCTTCAGAATAAGTAGCATTGTGGTTTGGTGGTTAGAATGACTACTTCCATATGTGGGTTAAGTTCTGGCAACTTCCTGCGGAAGGAAGTCCTTCAGGCTCTTTGATTTGTGGATAAATAAATCATCTACAAAAAGAGAATTTATTACTAGTACCTTCCAGTTACTCTTGTTGAGTATTAGAAATTTTTATTATGCTATGTTCCTATTAATGTTTCTCTTTGATATATTATGTCTATCCATGGAGGGCCTCTAATCTTCTTTAATCAAGGAAGGTGTAGGTTAAGCAGATGCTTTAAAGCTGAGTTGTACCAAAGAATGAGAAGCAGTTGAACTTCTGGTGCTGTAACTGGAGATACAGTTTTGAATTTGTAAATTCAAAAGATTTCCTATGTAAATTCCTCATTTTTCAGTGGATATTATATATAGTGTTTGAATGTTAAGTGGCAGTACAGCCTTCTTAGAATTCAGGGGCCAAATTTATATAATAATTCCATCTCTTCAAGTGTGATAAATCTACACATATCTAAAGAACCCTATTTAAGTTGATTTCTATCCAAAATGCATCAACTTCCAAAGCTTTTCAGTGAAATGTCACTGCTCCTTCCTTTTTTTTCCCATTATTCCTTTCTCTTAGTGGAAATATAAATCAAATGAGAAAATGGAAATAGACACCAATAACTTGCTCCAGGTTGCACAATTAATAGGTATAGTTTTTAGACTTTATTTACTTACTTTGCTATCCTTTTCTTCACTTCTTCTGTTCCCCCGTTAGCTCATCTGTTAATATTTTTCCTTTGAGCATATGTATCTATTGATAAAAAGTTAGTACTATGAATTTTTCATGCCTGTTTTAGTGCCTCTAACATTATTCTACCACTTTTCATTGTTTCTCATCATTTATATAAATTAATGTGATAGTTTGTTATTTACACTTTATTGATTTTTTGCCTTTTTTCCTTCTATTGGGGTGCAGCAAATATATCTCTTTTCAGGCTATAAAGTATCAGGCTCTAATATAGGCATCAAAGATTATAAATGAGTGTTTTACTCTAAAATCTTGATGCTTAGAGTACAAAAGGTTGGTGTGTAACAGACTGCTGTTTTTTAATGGTGCGTGATGAAAAATAACCCTGGATGCTTTTCTTTTTTGTTTTATTTTTTCAAAATTTTATTCAAATTCCAGTTAGTTAACATACAGGGCACTACTGGTTTCAGGAGTAGAATTCAGTGATTCATCACTTACAAGGTACCACCCAGTGCTCATCACAAGTGCTCTCCTTAATACCCGTCACCCATCTCTAGCCCATCCAACACCCACCTCCCACCATTAACCCTCAGTTTGTTCTCTGTCTTTATTTATTTAAATTTTATTTAAATCCAAGTTAGTTAACATATAATATAATAATGATTTCAGGAATAGAATACAGTGATTTGTCACTTAACATATAATACTCAGTGTTAATCTCAACAAGTGCCAAGTGCCCTCATTAATGCCCATCACCCATTTAGCCCCTCTCCCCACTCAGTACTCCTCCAGCAACCCTTAGTTTGTTATGTTTGAGAGTCTTTATGGTTTGTCTTCCTCTCTTTATCTTCTTTTTCCTTCCCTTCCCCTATGTTCATCTGTTTTGTTTCTTAAATTCCACGTATGAGTGAAATCATATGATATTTGGAGCACCTGGGTGGCTTTATTGGTTAAGTGGCTGACTTCTGCTCAGGTCATGATCTCGGAGTTTGTGAGTTCGAACCCCACCTCGGGCTCTGTGCTGACATCTCAGAGCCTGGAGCCTGCCTCAGATTCTGGGTCTCCCTCTCTCTGCCCCTCCCCCACTCATGCTCTGTCTCTCTCAAAAAATTTAAAAAAAAAATAAAGGATAAGACTAATACCTAAATATTAAAAAAAAAGAAATCCTATTATCTCTTTGTTATTGACTTATATTGCTTAGCATAATACACTCTAGTTTCATCCACATTGTTGCAAATGGCAAGATTTCATTCTTTTTGATCACCAAGTAATATTTCATTTGGGCTCTTTCCATAATTTGGCTGTTATAAACATTGGGGTGTATGTGCCCCTTCAAATCAGTATTTGTATCCTTTGGATAAATACTTAGTAGTACAATTTCTGGGTCATAGAGTATTTCTATTTTACATTTTTTGAGGAACCTCCAGACTGTTTTCCAGAGTGGCTGCATCAGTTTGCATTCCCACTAACAGTGCAAAAATGTTCCCCTGTCTCTGCATCCTCACCAATATTGTTGTTTCCTGAGTGTTAATTTTTGCTGTTCTGACAGGTGTGAGGTAGTATTTCATGTGGTTTTGATTTGTATTTCCCTAATGATAAGTGATGTTGACATCTTTTCATGTATCTGTTAGCCATTTGGATGTCTTCTTTGGAAAAGTATTCGTGTCTTTTGCCCATTTCTTCACTGGATTAATTTGTTTTTTGGGTGTTGAGTTTGGTAAGTTTTTTGGGTACTAACCCTTTATCCGGTAAGTCATTTGCAAATACCTTCTCCCATTCTGTCCATTGCTTTTTAGTTCCGGTGATTGTTTTAAAAGTCTCTCTTTAAAAGTCTCTTACTTACTTTGACTGCTATTGAAATAAAGATGTCATGAAACCCAGAAAAAAAAGTATCTTGCGGTTGCGGTTTTTTCCCTCTCTCTTTTTCCTCTTTCCTTATTTTTTCTTAAATTCCATATATAAGAAATCATATGGTGTTTGTCTTTTTCTGATTTTTTTTCATTTAGCATAATACATTCTAGCTTCATTCACCTCATTGCAAATGGCAATATTTCATTCTTTTTGATGGCTGAGTATATTCTAGTGTGTGTGTGTGTGTGTGTGTGTATAGTGTGTGTGTGGTATATATATATATATATATATACCACACATCTTTATTCATCAATTGATGGACATTTGGACTCTTTCCATAGTTTGGCTATTGTTGATAATGCTGCTATAAATATCAGGGTGCATGTACCCCTTTGAATCTGTATTTTTGTATCTTTTGGGTAAATACCTAGTAGTGCAATTGCTGGATCGTAGAGTATTTCTGTTTTTAACTTTTTCTTAAATATTTTTTTTCTGTTTATTTTTGAGAGAGAGAGCATGTGTGAGTGGGCGATGGGCATAGAGAGAGGTAAACTGAAGATCCAAAGCGGGCTTCAAGTTGAAGGCAGAAAGCCCAGTAAGGGGCTTGAAGTCACGAACCGTGAGATCATGACCTGAGCTGAAGTTGAACACTTAAGCAACGTGAGCCACCCAGATGCCTCTATTTTTAATGTTTTGAGGAACCTGCATATTGTTCTCCAGAGTGGCTGCACCAGTTTGCATTCCTATCAACAGTGCAAGAGGGTTTCCCTTTCTTCACATCCTCGCCAATACCTGTTGTTTCTTGTGTTGTTAATTTTAACCATTCTGACAGGTGTGAGGTGGTATCTCATTGTGGCTTTGATTTTAATTTCCCTGGTAATGAGTGATGTTGAGCACTTTTTCATGTGTCTGTTAGCCATGTGAATGTCTTCTTTGGAAAAGTGTCTATTCGTGTCTTTTGCCCATTTCGTCACTGGGTTGTTTTTTGAGTGTTAAGTTTGATAAGTTCTTTATAGATTTTGGATATTTTTTTTTTTTANTATCTTCTCCCATTCCATGGGTGCTTTTTTATTTGTTGATTGCTTCATTTGTTGTACAGAAGCGCTTTATCTTGAAGTTCCAGTAGTTCATTTTTGCTTTTGTTTTCCTTGCCTCCAGTGATGTGTCTATGAATAAGAAATTGCTACAGCTGAGATCAAAGAGGTTGCTGCCTGTGTTCTCCTTGGGGATTTTGATGGTTTCCTGTCTCATATTTAGGTCTTTCATTCATTTTGAATTTAATTTTGTGTATGGTGTAAGAAAGTTGGACCCTTTGTTTCTTGGGTGATGTTCTGGAGATTAGCCTGAACATTCTGAAAGAGTCAGTTGGTGGTGTAATTAATTCATTAAAGAACAGGAATTAGGGTGGGGCTGTCTTAGTTGGAAGAGTGTGCAACTCTTGATCTTGGGGTTGTGAGTTTAAGCCCCATGTTGGGCATAGAGATAAAAGTAAGGAACCAGGTATAGTTTATGTATTTCTATGAGTTCCTCCATATTTAAAGGTACTTTACCATGTTTTTCATCCCAATAGGGTAGGACCTAGCAGTGTCTCCTATCATAGCATCATTCTAATTTGAATCACCTTATATAATAGAAAGGATTTTTCACAGTGGCTTCTCAGTTAATAATGGCCCATATATATGATATTTTTTTGTATGAGAGGGAGGGTAGGAAGAGGGATAGATTGTTTTGCTTCTATCGCTTTATTAAGGAAAATTTTAAACACATCACAAATATAATGAGAACTATATAATGAACTCTCATGTAGCCATCACTCAGTGGTTGTCAGGTTGGACAGTCTTGTTTCATCTGTATTCCCTTACACACCTTACCCATACTTTTAAACAATCTCTGATATGACATTATATTTACTTCATGAATATTGAGTTCTTTCATCAGTCTGCTTTATAGTTTATTTCAAATTTTTTAAGTTTTTTTCTTTGTTTTTTTAGTAACCTCTGTGCCTAACCTGGGGCTTGAACTCATGGCCCCAAGACCAAGGGTCACATGCTCATCCAGTTGAGCCAGCCAGACAACCCCATAATTGTGTATACAGAGAGGAATAAAGAGGAAAGTGGAAAAACTGGAAGGGAACCATTAGGACCCTGTTGCAAAGACAGTCACAGCTAACAGTAGACATCCAGAGTGGGACAGGAGCAGCTGCTTTTCGGGTTGATGATGAGGGGATAGGCATAGGGAGGCATAGGCCTTAGATCTGTCAATTTTCAAAACAGTGACTTTGTTGCCATCTTTTTTTTTTAATGTTTGATTAATTTTGAGGGAGAGAGAGAGGTGGGGAGGGACAGAGAGAGAGGGAGACACAGAATCTGAAGCAGGCTCCAGGCTCTGAGCTCTCAGCACAGAGCCCAACACGGGGCTCAAACTCATGAACTGTGAGATCGTGACCTGAGTGGAAGTCGGATGGTCGACCGACTTAGCCACCCAGGCACTCCTCTTTTTGTTGCCATCTTGATTCATATTCTCTTTATCCTTCTGAGTATATCTTCTTTAAATTTCTTCAGTCCTTTTAGTGAATTTACAGTATGCAACAGTAATAAACTACATGCATTTAATGTGCTGTAATTTCCTGGTAGTCCCATTGAGTTTTTGATTTCAATAGCAATGGTTTTCATTTTAGGAAGCTCTTGAATGTTTTCCACATCTGCCTGGCATTTCTCCTGCATGCAGTTAAGATAAAGTTAGACTCTAAACCTGCTTAAAAAACTGGGGTTTTAATCTTTCTAGGGCCCTACTTTTTTCTTACCCATATTTGGTGAGCTTCCTTCTTTCCCTAGCCAGAGAGTTTTGGTCCCACATTTATTTGGTTTTTAGCTCTATGAGAGAACCTGCTTTATAGAGGGAGCCTCAGGTCTAAATTGTTACCTCCTGTGGCCTCAGGTCTTTTTCTCCTGTCCTGATAGCTCTTACTGTATCTTAACACATTCCAGGGTTAGGACTGATTTAGCATTAGCCCAGATGCTCTGGCATTCAGTACCCTTTGTGATTCCAGCACTAGGAGTTCAGAAATTCACTTAAACGAATTGTTTTTCCTGTTGTTAATTTACTCAGCATCTCTAGGTGATTAAAACAAGAGGGTTTCAGTTTGTCTGGTGTTCTGCCACTACCAGTGTATGCTTATTTTATGATTCTCTGTCTCTTGAGGAGAAAGGAAGCAGAAACTACAACCCTCTAAGGCACTTGTGTTTTAAAACAGGTAGAAAATACTATAAGATGGAGGATACGCCGGGATGAGGAAGGAAATGAAATTAAAGAAAGCAATGCTCGGATAGTCAAGTGGTCAGATGGAAGGTGAGTCTGAAATACCTAGAATGTGGCTAGGAGGGATCAAACTTTAGAATAAAACCTTATTTTGAGGATACCTCATATTAAAGAATTTCCATTGCCAAGCCCTTGGCATTGCACGAAAATCCTGAGAGAAATAAATAAGTAGTTGAGCGTAGAAGGGGCTGGTGAAAGACGTTAAAAGTAAGCCAAAGATGTGGCTATAATATAGTTGTGTGGAAATGTTAGACCAGCTCGCCTCCCCATTGCATACTGCTCACTATAAGATGACATGTCAGAAAAGCTACCTTTCACTGGGAAAGTAGTGGAGGCTGAGAAAAATGTCATAGCATGTTTTCCTTCTGAACATACTTCATTTGTAATCATAAACACAACATATTTTGCTTCTACGTAGGTTGTTTTTCACATCATTCTGCCTTCTTTACTCTTTCCTTCTGAACTCTGTGTGAGGAGACAAAGTAGCAGTTGAATCACATTTTATGTAAAATAAAATTGTAGAATGAAAGCTTTATGACTTTAATATGTGAAGTGTTTCTTCTTTTCAGCATGTCTCTGCATTTAGGCAATGAAGTATTTGATGTTTACAAAGCTCCACTACAGGGAGATCACAACCATCTTTTTATAAGACAAGGTACTGGTCTACAGGGACAAGCTGTTTTTAAAACCAAACTCACATTCAGGTAACTATTATCAACTACAATATTTATTACGGTAAAAGCAGTGAATATAGATATTGTCCAAAATACTTGACTCCTGATTGAACCCAACCTGTATAATTCGCCAAAGACCAAGGTCTAGGTCTCAACTCTGAAGATTCAAAGGCTGTTTTGTCAGGTACACTGAAAGTTGCTCTTTCACAGGGAATCAGGTCATGCTAATCAAACTTACAAGAGACTGTTATGTAAATCGGAATTTTAATTTATTCCAATGATTGCTATAACTGCCAGGGCCCCTAGAATATTTGCTGGTCAGAATGTTCCCACCTCTTGCCCCAATAAAATTGATGTGAAAGACTAACTGATAGCTGGAGGTTGGTAGTATGCATGCAGTCACGTGAAGGCCTGGGTCCTCCTGTTCCTTAGGCTGCCGTGTCCAGCACCACTCTGGGGTGTGTCCCCCACGCAGCCCAGAGTACTCAGGTCAGCTGGTGAGAACATTCCCCTGCTTTAGACTGCTTAGGCACTACAGTGAAATGTTCACATTTTTATTTTCTTGATTCTAAGAAGATCATCCTCTGTGGGTAAAGTTTATCTGTAGAGAGGACACCGTAATCTTGGTTGTGACTTAGCTTTTTGAAAATTGCAATGGTCAAAAGTATAGGCTTCAGCATCAGACCTATATTTCAGTTCCATTTCCACATATGTGACCTTGTGCAATTTTCTCAACCACTCTGCCTCAATTTCCTAGTACATAAAATCATCATTTCATAGAGTAGCTGTGACAGTGAAATCATATAACTTGTAAAATGCAAAGCACTGTGCTTGGCACTTAGTTTCAGTAAATCTCCTTGAGTTTATGTCTTTACTGATTCTGGAAGACAATTGTGCCTTGCAAAGCCTTTTTTACTCAGGCTTTTGTTTCTTTTAAAAAGAATTTTTTTTTTAATCTTATTTTTGAGAGAGAGGGACAGAGTGCTAGAGGAGGGAGGAACAGAGAGAGAAGTAAACACAAAATCTGAAGCAGGCTCCAGGCTCTGAGCTGTTGAGATCATGACCTGAGCTGAAGTCAGACACTTAACCTGCTGAGCCACTCAGGCACCCCCCAGCTTTTGTTTCTTAATTTCTTGTGAGATAAGAATGTTTCAGTGAGCCACAGAATGGGGAAAGTTTGGAATCCTGTCACCTGTTATATTCAGTTTAGTGTCCATGCCTATTTTTTCCTAGAGAATAGGAATGGTCTCTGGTCTTTTGTTTCTGTGATGTTGATGTGACTGGCTCACAGATGTATTTGGTAAACAGGCATTTTCATTTCCTGCAGACCTCACTCTACAGACAGCGCCACACATAGGAAGATGACCCTGTCACTTGCAGATAGATGTTCAAAGACACAGAAGATTAGAATCCTACCAATGGCTGGTCGTGATCCTGAGTGCCAGCGTACTGAAATGATTAAGGTACGTTTGCTAAGCTCTATGCTGGGATTTTGGGTACAGGCACACCTCAGAGTCTGCGGGTTTGGTTCCAGACCTCTGCAATAAAACCAAACAAAGTTTTTTGTTTCCCAGTACATGTGAAAGTTATGTTTACTTCATACTGTAGTCTTTATAAAAAAATTTTTTTTAATGTTTATTTTTGAGGGAAAGAGAGAGAGCATTAGCAGGGAAGGGGCAGAGAGAGAGAAGGAGACACAGAATCCAAAGCAGTCTCCAGGCTCTGAGCTGTCAGCACAGAGCCTGATGCAGGGCTTGAACTCACAAACTGCGAGATCATGACCCAAGCTAAAGTCAGATGGTTAACCAACTGAGCCACCTAGGCACCCCCCCTTTGGAAAAAAAAATTTTATATCATACTGTAATCTGTTAGGTGTGCAATAGCAATCTACCTTAAAAAAAGTTATTACCCTAACGTAAACATATTATTTGCTAAAGTATGCTAACCATCATCTAAGCTTTTCAGCAAGTCATAACCACTCATCACATCACCATAACAAATATGATAATGAAAAAGTTTGAAATATTGAAGGAATTACCAAAATGTGACACAGAAACACAAAGTGAGCAAATAAACGCTGTTGGAAAACTTAGGCCCATAGAGTTGCTCGGCGTAGGGTTGCCACAAACCTTCAATTTGTAAAAAACACAGTGGCTGCAAAGTGCAATAAAATGAGGTATAGCTACATATTAAGAATAGCATTTCCCAAAACTTTGTTTCTTATGTCTTCTTGAGCCACCTTTTTTCTTTCCAGCTGGCATGAACAGGGGGCTGGATCAATTTCCTAAGCATTTGGCAAACGAGAGATGTGGTGATGGACATAAAACAGACACAGGGGCTTGGGTTTTCTCTTACCAGGGCCTAAGGGTTCAGTAACAAACTGGTGACTGAAAGGATCTGAATTTTCGCATATAATTTCAAAGATGATTCAGTGAGCTGTGTCTGGCTTAGAAATCCATGTCAAAAATGAATGGAAATGCTAAAGATGTAGTCTAAAATAGAATAATAGACAGGATGTTTAAGTGGGGACATGCCTCAAGAAGAATCAAGCAAAGAATAGCTGGTAGATTTTAAGGTCCTTTTATAATGCTCTACCTACTAGGTTTTCAAATTGGACTCAGTTGTCCATTAGGCACCAAGCAGTTCTGGGGCATTGTTTCTTAATGATGGGAGTATAATGCTTGTATCAACACCATTGGCCTTTTGTGCAGCGCTTGGTTTAAGAAGCCGAATGCAGCAGTATACTTTCATGCTTTTTCCTCTCCATCTACTCTGATACCTGCTAGATCTCCCCCATTGCCCTGCCTGCTTCACGTGGTTTTGTTCCTTAGTGCAGCAGGGCACAGTGAGGCTAAGGCCTCAGAGCCTTTCTTACCGATCTCGCTGCCAGACTTCTGTCAGACTCTGCCGATGGTGTGGCCCTGAGCCCCTTATATTTTGCTCATGGAGGCAGGTTAAAATCAGTTAAATCAGATTCATAGCAGTGCCTAACTTAATGTGTGTAGGTACATTGGCTTTGGAGCCTGACTTCCTGCTCCAATACCCCCCCCTTTTCCCCTCAAGCCAACAGAGCCGGAGGAACCTTCCAACTCCAGTCTCAGCATTATTGGAAGAGTCCTCTGGACTACTGTACACGATCTCCCAGACTGTCCTCCACTTCTGCAGTTTCCACGAAAATGCACAAGGAATGAACTAGTTTGTTCTTAATCCATCTTGCACTGAATACAACAGTACGACCTTAGTGAAAATTTGCTTCATAGAATGTCTACCAACATACAGTTGTAGGCAGTAATAGAGAGCAATTAAATGAGGAATTCAAAGAAATGCTGTAATCTCTTTGACCTCTCATTTGTGTCTCTGCCTTGTGAACACCAGTGCCGATTGCCAGGCAGAGGAAAGGTGTGAAAGTTCTCCCTTGGGGCTCAGGGACCCTCCCCTACCATTACCTTCCCATCCTGCCATCAGGGGAGATCGGGAGGTCTGGGGAGCTCTCCGGGGTGAGGGGCCCAAACAGGAATATCTGGGCACTGTTGTAGTTTGATGGAGCCTGAGCAAGCCGGGTGTCTGTCACAGGGATTAACAGAAACGGCCTTTCTCAGGCATCCACTGGGCAAGGACGAGGTTCCTCAGGCTGGTTGCTGCTCTCCGGATTCTGACTGACGGGCAGCACCGGGGAGAGAGCAGCTCCCAAGGCCATGTCTGTGCCAGTTCTGATCGGGAGGCTGGTGTGAGGGAGCCTTTTACCCCTTCACCCTCTGTTACCTTCATGCCTTAGAACTAAACAGAGTGATCGCCGTGTGTGGTAACAGGTGTGGGATGGAGACAACTAGGTGTTATCCTTGGCTGGGCATTCATATATTCTTTATTATAAAAGTAGTTTCAAGTGGGCATTAAACTCGTTCATTTTTTAAAGTTCAGTATCTCATTTGCTTCTTTTCAGAAAGAAGAAGAACGTTTGAGGGCTTCTATTCGTAGGGAGTCTCAGCAGCGCCGAATGAGAGAGAAACAGCACCAGCGGGGGCTGAGTGCTAGTTACCTAGAACCTGATCGATACGATGAGGAGGAGGAAGGCGAGGAGTCCATCAGCTTGGCTGCCATCAAAAACCGATATAAAGGGGGCATTCGAGGTGAGTGTGCAGAAGTTAAATTTCATAGTATCAGGGTTCAGGAACTTACCTTTGCATTTGGCCTACTCTGAATGCCCAGTCACTAGACATTTTGTCTTTAAGGAATCCATGTAATAAGTGATACATTTCAAGAGGTACTGAACTAGACATTGCAGAATTCTTCCAGGTGGGTCTGAAAGGGTAGGAACTGCTGTCTTGACCTTACTGAGGGAACAGAAACATTGAGAGGTTGAGTAACTTGCCCAAAGATGGATAGTTAGTAAGAGGACAGTCTTTGAACGAGGCCTGTCTGACTCCTGAGGCATCTGTCTTGGTCACAGTACTGTGTCCAGGGATTTCCCCACAGCCCGCAGCAAGGTGGAAAGCAGCCTGAACTTGAGGTAGGAGACTTGGCCTGGATCCCTGACGTGACCCTGCCTGCTCTAGTCTCAGTTCTGCCTCTCTTCTGTCAGATGACTTTTGAAAAGTTACAGTACCTACCTTCTGTTACCTCATCAGGGAAAAACCAACCTATTAATAATAGTATTTATAATGGGAGGTTGTTTTGAGAATTGAATGCTATAATACATATAAAGTACTTTGCCCAGCACCTGGCACATTCAAGTACTAAATAAGTGTAACCTAAAACCATTGTTATTATTCTTACCAGTCATCAGTTTCAGGCAAGTGACTTCATATCTCTGAGTATCGTGTTCCTTATCTGTAAAATGAGACTAATTTTCCGTAGATTAGCCTGAGAGAGCTTTGGGAACCACCGTACAGTGTAAGGTATACCATGGGTGCCCATGCATCCTAGTTTTGTCCCTATCGAGTGACAAATTTTGAGAACACTCAAATTTCCCCTCTATCCTATATCCCTTTATCCTATAAAACTCCTTTTTCCTTTTCTTGCAGTGACTGCATTTGTCCTGGTGAGCTATTACACCCTTCCTGCCTACCTATTATTTATTTTGGGACTCAGTACGGTGGCAATTTTTCTGTTAGTGCTAATTTCCCACAGAAAAGATTGTGGAAATATACCACATACATACTAAATAAAAACAGAAAAATCGAGGATGTTTTCAGGGAGAGAGATCTATTCGGATCACCAGAGATTGAAAACCCACTTGACAAGTTCATTAGCATTCAGTTCAGCTCCAGGGAAAGGTCTGGAACCAACAAGGGGGTTGGTCTAAGGTCAGCTGCTCTGTTTTAACCCTGAGGTTCACCCGGGCTGGGGCATTAGTGCAGACTATTTCTCATCTCTATCTCCCTTTGAAATGGCCATCTGGCAACAAATGGTCTTCACAGGACTGGGAATCCACCCCTTGATTTGATTTGCAAAGCTTATTTTGGAATTGAGTTATCTCCCAGGAAAGAATGACTCGGGCGTCAGTAGCTTATTCTGGAAGAATAACAGTGTTTTTGTCTTTAGTGACCTTGTACACAGCTTTTTTAATACTTTAAACTGGTCAGATGAACCATTCTTGTATTTCGAGAGGGTAAATGCCTCATTTCATTGTATTAAATTTTACATTTATTTTTAAATCCAAAAAATTTTAATGATTTGTTTCTTGCAAAAAAATACAGAAGGAACTAAAGATATTCATCAGAAGAAAAACTCAGAAATGAACAGATCACTGTCTGAAAGTCACTCACAAATCATTCCTTTGCTTTCAGAGGAACGAGCCAGAATCTATTCGTCAGACAGTGATGAGGGATCAGAAGAAGACAAGGCTCAAAGATTACTCAAAGCAAAAAAACTGACCAGTGATGAGGTAAAACCACATTTGTGCAATTGTAGGGCGTTACCCTGTATGCTTGAGTCCACTCCTGGAATGAAGAAGAATTCATAGCCCAGGAGCACAGACAGATGTTTGTACACTTCACTGAGAAATAAATATAGTGATAGGACCAGGAGTGGCCCAGAGGAGGGTCTGACCCCTGTGATCAGGTAGGTGTTGGAAGGCTACTCAGAGAAAAAGACCCTTTGCTGATGTTGAAGAAAGTGTTAGCTTGTGGGGCACACTGGCCAGATGGGCGCTCTAGGTGGATGGAAAGGCCTGTGAGGAAATGCGTGGGGCCCTGAGATACCAAGGCTTGACGAGAAACTAGGTATCATTCAGTGTGGGTAGATCAGAAGGTTTCTCTCTTCTCTCTTTTGTTTATTTTCAATACATGTTTTAAAAATTAATGGAAATAGTTTTTACAGCAGACAAACCTCTTTTCTTTTTCTTTAGATGAAGTACTATTTGAATACTATTGAATAGTTCAATAAATTAAATTTCTATTAAAATAATAAAAATTATTCCAAAGTAATTTTAAAATATTTTAATTTATATTTTTAACAGTATCCTTTTCAAATTGAAAATACAGATGCTGAGAAATTTTAAGTCTTTTTTTGAGATGTAGTTGACCTGTAACTTTTAGATGTTGTACAATATAGTGATATAGTCAGTACGTGTATGTATTGCAAAATGTTCACCACAGTAAGTCTAGTTACACATAGGTGACAAATTTTTGTTCTTGTGATAAGAACTCTGAAGGTCTGTGCTATTAGCAATCCTCAAATATCTAATACTGACAAATAGAGTCACCGTCCGTACATTCCATCCCCAGGACTACTTTTAGTTGAGCCTTTTTGGATCTTTCTTTATCGTTGGTGTTCTTGAATTATACTGAGATACCTATTTGGTATTTACTTTCTCTTTTTTTTTTTTCTTCAAGTTTGTTTATTTTGAGACAGAGAGAGAAGGGGAGAGGCAGAAAGAGAGAGAGAGAGAACCCAAGTAGTCTCTGTGCTGACAACATGGAGCCTGACTTGAGGCTCAGTGTCACTAAACGTGAGATCATGACCTGAGCCCAAATCAAGAGTGAGTTGCTGAATCGACAGAACCACCCAGTTGCTCCTCCTTTTATTATTCTGATTGCAGTTTGTTCCTGAATGTGAATTCATCATCAGTTCTGAAAATTCCTCAGCCAATTTTTCAGATATTATTTCTGTACTTTTCTTTCTGAAGCCCTGATTAAATAAATGCGCATTACTCCTGTGTCCTCCACATCCCTCAAACTGTCTTTCATGTTTCCCGTGTCTTCGTCTCTGTGCTCTGGGCCATCTCTTCAAAGCTGCCTTCTAGTTCACTACATCTCATGTTGTTAATCTCTGTCACTGAGGTTTTACTTCAGTTGTTTTAGTTTTCATCTGTAGAGGTTTAGTGTCTTTCTCAAATTGGCTGTTGTAAAAACTCCTTCCGCTAACTCGTATTTCCAGTTTCTCCTTTTTATGTCTTAAAATGTTTTAAACCTGTATATATAGTCTTTTATGTCTGGTAATTCCAGTGTCTGAAATCTTACATGTGTAATTTTATTGCCTATTTACTTGCTCTATTTCTTGATGACTGACTTCTCTCGAGTGTTCTGTGATGGAATGATTGATTTATTTAGCTCAGCTTGGTGGGAATTATGAGGCCTAGATTGATGGCTTCCTACAAAGATGATTTAGATTTGCCTCTGCCAGGTGCGTTGCATGTCAGCCATCTGGGATCACTTTCACGTATATTTTTTGGAACAAGGTCTTTTTAGATTACGTGAAAGTATTCTGACTTGTGGTTATGCATTTTCCTGGAATCAGTTACATTTTCTGTTTATTTTTTAATGATGACAGATATTCTGTGACGGGATCATTCTCTGAAAGCAGCTCTCTCATATTATTTGGGACTAGGTTATTTTTTTTCCCTCCAAAATCCTGTTCATTCTTCAAAGAATTCAGTTACATATAACCTTGTGAAAATTGAGAATGCCAATTTTTTCATGTTATTTTTTTTAATGTTTGTTTATTCTTGAGAGAGAGAGAGCACAAGGGGGTGGGAAGGGACAGACAGAGGGAGACACAGAATCCAAACCAGGCTCCAGACTCTGAGCTGTCAGCACAGAGCCTGATGCAGGGCTCGAACTCCTGAACTGTGAGCTGAAATGGGACGCTTAAGTGACTGAACCACCCATGAGGCCCTAGATAGGAACCATCCTAATGATGCTTTTCCAGTGTGTTGCACAATTGACAAACGGGAGTTCTCATCTAAGCAGATGCTGTTTTATTTCCTGGCAAGCAGAAACTGTGAAGGAAAAATTGAGAATTGCCATGGAACTTTTGTTTATTTCTAGTATTCTCAGTAATGAGATTATTAAATGTGATCCATCAAATAGCCTTCTTCCAGGCTGGGAAAGCCTGTAAACTGCCTGACTTAAAAATGCCTCTTGTGAATGCCTCCTAGGTGTCTGTTAAGGGAATTGCCCTCTACCTTCCTCATCCACATACTCTCTGTTAGGTCCCTTCCCTTTTCATGACAACAAAGATTTTTCTTCTGCCTGGACCTCCCACCCCCTGGTCACTTTGTCCTCACTACCCCAGCTCAAGTCCTGGTTGTGGTTACAGTGGGAGAGGCGGGTAAGGCTCACATGTGCTCTAGGTCCCCTCACCCTGTTTGGGCACCAAGCCCCATCCAGATGCCATGAGCTTGGGTGTGCCTTTGAAATGCAGGGGGATTTACAGATTCTAAGTTCCCAGGGAGCTACTGTTATCAGCAGAGGATAATGGGGAAAGGGCACGAGTCTGGATTTGAGTGAATTGGACAGTTGAATCTTGGCCACTTCCACGGCCTTGAACAAGTCCTCTCACATTTCTGCATCTGGTCCTCATCTCTGCAAAGGGATTTATGTTTGCCTCTTGCAAAGTTGTTGTAGGACCATAACATACAAAAGTGAGTAGCACAGTAATATGTAATATCTGAATAGGAAATGCTAGTTTCCCTTCCCCAACAGGGTCAAAGTTACAAAAAAGTAGAAAAGTAGCTTTTTCTCCTCCCTTATTTTTGGAAGCAGTTACAACTTTAGAAAACCTAAATAACTTGAAAGGTAGAATAATGGGTAAGAGGAGACCCTGTGGAAAAGGGAAAGACCCAAGTGGAAAGAAATACAAAGACAGTGAAAGAGAAAGGATCACAGTCCATCCTCAGCTTTCTCTTAGATGGAGCAGGTGACCCACTGAGAAGGACTACTTAGAGTGTGGTACCTGGTGGTCTGGCTGCTCTCCCAGCTGTCCCTCGTGGAACCATCATTCCCCACATTGGCATCCCTGCCTTACCTGTTAGAGGCCCTTGCCCTCTGTCTCAGAGACTGTAGGTGACTTGGAACGGCATGGCCCCAGATCACCCTCTAGTGTAGGATATCTCAGGATTAGGATTTGGAATATATTTCCCTAGAAGCCTTTGACATTCTTGGTGTTAGTCTCTTATACTTTAAGACACTCTTATTTATGTATATTCTGGAGTATGTTTTCTGTTAAATAAACTTTAAATAAACTAGTTTATCAGTATGAAAAAAATTAGGCTTATAAACACTTACAGTTAATTATAGTTAGTTTTAAAGATAAATTGTTGGAAGATCGCTCCATCAGAACCATGGGCTGCCTGTTGTTGTGTCAGTACGGACATGCACTCATAGCTGTGGCAGCAAACCTCGTTTCAGTGTCACAGGAGTAGTTCTGTCATTTTTTGAGTGTACATGTGCCGCAGGGGTTTTCTCCACACGGTTCAGCGTGGCAGAGTCCCACTTGTTTACCCTGCACTGGCCTTTCCCAGCCTCAGCCTGTTCACTCTGGTTCATCTTTGAGGAAGCTAGTTAAGCAATTCTGGACTGTCATATTCTGGATTATTTAGATACGGAGATATTTGAATTCTATCTGTAAAAATTGTTTTTAGATAACTTCCTGAATTGTTTCTATTAGAATATTGTACATGATTTTTAATTTTTTTGAGAGAGCACATGCAAGCAGGGTAGGGGCAGAGAGAGGGAGAGAGAGAATGCCAAGCAGGCTCCGCACTGTCAGCACAGAGCCCGACTGAGGGCTTGATCCCAGAAACCGTGAGATCCTGACCTGAGCCAAAATCCAGAGTCGAACACTTAACGGACTGAGCCACCCAGGTGGCCCAACATTGTATATGATTTTAAGTAATGCAAACTTGTATAATAGACCTTTAATTCAAATATTTTTTTAAAAAACCTTTATGAGGTGAGTTTTTAGTATATCCAAAGCAAATCATTATTTTAAAAAATTGATCATTAAAATATTAAATTTTAGGTTATGAAGAGGTGAACTGCTGAGGAAGCAGGGGAAAGTGTAATCACCAGATCATTGTAAAAATATTCAACAGGACAAGTGGTTATACAGGCGTACTTCTTAGGGAGAGCCTTGGCCCTTTCCAGGGCGAGGTAGTTTCTGGTTTCTGCATCCCCTTCTGCATGTACAAGGCCTTCCTTCCAAGAGATTGGTTATAATTGCTTAGCTCTTCCTTGCAGCCCTGAAGTTGGGTTATTTTATAGTTAGTTTGTAATTTACTCCAGATAGTTGTCATTTTTTAATACTTCTAGTACTTTGTAGATTGGGGAACTGGCCATGACCTTCACCACTGGCTTTATGCATCTGGTGAATGTTTGTATTCTAAAAATTATTTTATTTTGTGTTTTCAGAGGATCATTCAGCTCAAAGCTACTTTTGATAAACCTTGTAACTATTCTCTGTTGACTATGAGGTTTTTTAAAATTTTCTTTGTTTAGGAAGGGGAACCTTCTGGAAAGAGGAAAGCAGAAGACGATGATAAAGCAAATAAAAAGCATAAGAAGTATGTGATCAGTGATGAAGAAGAAGAAGATGATGATTGAAGAAAAATATGAAAATATTTTATGTATTTTTTTGTACAGTTTATTAAATATGATGTAAACATGAGTTATTTTGATTGAAATGAATTGATTTGCTTTTGTGTAATTTTAATTGTAATAAAAAATTTTTTAAAGCAAGTCTCCGCTCAGGGAATCTACTTTTCCAAAAGCGAGTTGATTTTTCTGTAAGCTTCACACGAAGTCTCAGGTTTCAGTGAATTTCTGCTGCTCTTTCCCTCCCCACCCCTCACAAAGCAGCCTCCTGGTAAGGGCCTGGTGAGGCAAGTGAGGCATCCTTCTGGGGTGCAGAGCTTTAAAGGCTCAAAACGAGCCTCTGTCTTTGTTTTAGTTTTCCAGGGCCGCTATAACACAGCACCGCAAACTGGGTACCTTAAAACCGCAAAAATGTATTCTGTCACAGTTCTGGAGCCTAGAAGTCCTAAGTCAAAGTATTGGCAGGGCCCGGCTCCCTATGAAGGCTCTAGGAAAGAACTTCCTTGCTTTGTCCTGGCTTCTGGGGGCTCCTGGCAGTCCTGGTGTTTGGCAGCGTAACTCCAGGCTTTCCTTGGTCTTCACATGGCACATTTCCCCTCGTGTTTGCTCTGTGTGTCTGTGTGTCTCCACGTCTTCCTCTCCTTATAAAGACATCAGTCAGTGGGCTTAGACTAACCCCCTCAGTGGACTTAATTGTAACTAATTACATCTGCAAAAGCCCGAATGCCACATAAAGTCACACTGGGAAGTTCTGGGTAGATATGAACTCTGCGGGGCATTGTGGGGGGGGTCCCCTGTTCAGCCCACTGTAGTAATCAAGATAAACAATATCACTAACATTTTAAAAAATTGGAACTACTGTAAAAATCCATGATGAAAAGATGTCATTTTCATAAACCGCCTGTTGGCTGGAATTAGGGCAAGGCAGCTGAAGCGAGTTATACAAGTACAGAGCTGGATGGATCCTCACTTTACTAACAGTTTTGATATTTTGTTCATGGGTTTTTCACACGGAGTTTTAAAAACATGGTGCTGCAGTTATTATCTATCTTGATGACTGCGATTCTGGCACCCTTTTTTTCCACCCACGGTGGGTCTCACTTGTTGCATCCCTGTCCTGGCCCTGCTTTCTCACAGCATGATGCCTGAGGTCCAGAGACCAGCACCCCAAGAGAGGGAACCAGGGAAAAGCTGTGTGACTTTTTTGAGGTTTTGTAGCTAGCATGGAAAGTCACATTGAAATCCGGCACATTCTGTTCATTAAAAGTGAGTCACTAATCAGAGGGAAATTGGACTCGACGATTGGAATGGCAAAGAATTTGCAGGTATGTTTTAAATTTACCACACACATATGTGTCTTTTCTGTGGTGTTCTACATACAGTAATTAATCTTTCCCTTATGGATGGATTCCCCCCCTAATTCCTTTCTAGTGCTGTTGGTACAGTCTGGATGTGGTGGCTGTGAGAGGCTTATCCTGAAGCCCAACAACCAAAACCTTCAGTCTCCTGCTGTTTCTTGTTTTACCAAGTTGAAACTCCTGTGCCTGGCTTTTTTATTTTTTAAGTTTGTTTATTTTGAGAGAGCAAGTGAGCAGGGGAGGGGCAGAGAGAGAGGGAGAATCCCAAGCAGGATCCAAGCCGACAGCACAGAGCCCAATGTGGGGCTTGATGGTACGAAGCACAAGATCATGATCTGAGCCAAAACCAAGTGTCAGATGCTCAACTGACTGAGTGACTCAGGTGACCCTACTTGTATATTTGACCAGTAGGCACGTGTGACGGCTATTAAGCTCTTTCATTCCAAACCTACCCTTGTGTACCAAGCTTAGTGATGCTGGGCCAAGTTTCTGTAATCACATTTCGTCTTTGCCAGCTGCCCCCTGTTAGGGGGCGCTGGAGGGAAACTGGAAGACTGGATAACAGAGAAGAGATTGCTCCTTCCTGTTTGTTTATGGAACTTTCTAGGGGCTTCCTGTCAAGTTGCAGTTTTCCTAAGAGGCCCACAAACACTTCTTCAGCCTCAGGAGAGGCAGTTTTTTCCCATAGCAGCTCTGTTCAATTTGCAGATTTACCAACACTTGGAGAGTCAGCTTCACTATACCTGCCCCTCCCAGAGGCATCAGGGCCAGCTGGAAACTTCTCTTCCTCAGGTATGAGCTTCAGCTCCATAATGTAAGTTTTTAAGTTTAATAATTCCACCTCTTCCCTTTGTTCCTTCATTTCTAGGAGTGCAAACCTAAGTCCAATTTTTTTTAAATGCTTTAAGGTTTATTAATGTTTAAGGTTTATTTTTGAGAGACAGAGCATGAGCGGGGGAGGGTCAGAGAGAGAGGGAGACAGAGTCTGAAGCAGGCCCCAGGATCTGAGCTGTCAGCACAGAGCCTGAAGCAGGGCTTGAATCCACGAACTGTGAGATCATGACCTGAGCTAAAGTTGGACGCTCAACCGACTGAGCCCCCCAGGCGCCCCAGTACAATTATTTTTAAATTAAGTTCTGTATAGATAACTGGTGTGTTTTCTCTTGCCCAACTTGGACCTGACTGGGTAGTCCAGGAAACAAATCCTCAGAGAGGTGATTGGTAGGTTAGTTTGGGTTTAAATGCTGATCTGAGCTCCTCACCGACAGGAAACGGGATTGCTGGTAGTCGTCCATGGTGTGGTGGCAGTAGGAATCAGATTATCCCCTATGTTTGAGGGCTCTAATGGCTGCTACACTTGTTAGGCAGTAGTGACGAGTATTTGGACTGTGGTGTGGCATGGATGCTTCTGAGTGCCTGGAGGATTTACAGAAGACAATTACAAGCTTGGGTCTTGTAATATTCAGGTCATACAGTAATTAGTGGTCAGAGAACCAATGAGTTCATGACAGCCCTAAAAGAATCTCCTGTCTCATAGTCAGAGGGCTGAGGTAGCTGGGTGTTAAGAAACATTTAATTGTGCGATGGCAGAATTAAAACATTAGTTGAATCCACGACTTCTTTTTTTTTTGTAATTACTGTGTTTTATTTTTTTGTAATTACTGTGTTCTTTTTTTTTAAATGGTTTATTATTAAATTGGTTTCCATGTAACACCTAGTGCTCATCCCCACAAGTGCCCTCCTCCATGCTCATCATCCCCCTTCCCCTCCCCCACATCAGCCCTCAGTTTGTTCTCAGTATTCAAGAGTCTCTTATGGTTTGCCTCCCTCCCTCCCCCCCACCACTGTTTTTCCCCTTCTTCTCCCCCACACTCCTAAGTTCCTCCTAATCCACCTATATGTGCAAACATATGGTATCTGTCCTCTGCCTGACTTATTTCGCTCAGCATAANGTTCTTTTTTTTTAAATGGTTTATTATTAAATTGGTTTCCATGTAACACCTAGTGCTCATCCCCACAAGTGCCCTCCNACATGTGCCCCTGTGCATCAGCACTCCTATATTCCTTGGGTAAATTCCTAGCAGTGGTATTGCTGGGTCATAGGGGAGTTCTATTGTTAATTTTTTGAGGAATCTCCACACTGTTTTCCAGAGGGGCTGCACCAGTTTACAGTTCTGTGTAGGAGGGTGCCTGTTTCTCCATATCCTTGCCAGCATCTAGAGTCCTCTGATTTGCTCATTTTAGTCACTCTGACCGGGGTGAGGTGGTATCTCAGTGTGGTTTTGATTTGTATTTCCCTGATGAGGAGGGATGCTGAGCATCGTTTCATGTGTCTGTTGGCCATCTGGATGTCCTCTTTGGAGAAGTGTCTGCTCATATCTTCTGCTCATTTCTTCACTGGGTTGTTTGTTTCTTGGGTGTGGAGTTTGGTGAGTTCCTTATAGATTTTGGATACTAGCCCTTTATCTGATATGTCATTTGCAACTATCTTTTCCCATTCCATCGGTTGCCTATTAGTTTTATGGATTGTTTCCTTTGCCGGAATGCACAGCTTCTTAAAGTTTCTCACGTGAAAGGACATTGATAAAGAAAGAAGCTAGGAGTGGGGTGTCTGTTTGGACTCAGCTGAAGCTGACAAACTCGATTTCCTAGTCACTCTGAGACTCCCTTTTTCATGAGAAGAAGTTTGCTTCCCTATGTCTGAAGAAACTGGCCCTTCCTTGCTTGAAAATGCTGTGATAATGTCACCTGGGGCAGTTCCTGTTCTCAAGACTCACCCTATTGCATGCGGTCTGACCCACTTGTTACCAGAAGACCCATTGCTAGGATCTCCTCAGGGTCTGACAAAGAAAGCACAAACTCCCAACTGAGGAAGAACTAGCTTACACACCAAAAGAATGACAAGATTTTGCTGATACAGGGAGAAGTCTAGAAAATATGTGTGGACGTATATTCTCAGAATGTGAGATGAAGGATAGACTTGCATGGGCCAAATTCACTGGTTTGGGTACACCTATGTATTCTGGATTTGATGTGTTAGTGCATGTAGTTGGTTGGTTATCCATGACAAACTCCTGGTGGCCTACTTGCACAAAAGCTTCCCTGGCATTATGTGCAGGGAATCCAAAGGCTTCAGGAGGTAAGAGTGTTGGAATAGACATATCTTGTGTTACCTGCAATACCACAGCTCACCTCCAACTCTATCCCCTGAGAAGGCCAGATTAAAATAAGAAACATTTAATATTTACAATTTACGAAGGTCATGATTGGCTTAGCAGGGTAGTTGTGGCTCAGGGTCTACGATGAGGCTGCCATCAAGGTACTGGCTGAGAATGCACTATCTCAAGGCTTGCCTGGGACTGAAGGATCTGCTTCCAAATGGCTCACTCTTGTGCTGTTGACAAGAGGCCTCACCTTGTTGCCAGGCGAGCCTCTCCATAGCAGCTTGATTGTCTTTGTGGCAGCTGATTCCTCTAGAGCAGGTGACCTAAGGAGAGAAAGAGCAAGGCAGAAAAGCCACAATGTCGTGGCCTAGCCCCGGAAGTGAGGCTGTATTCTATCGATCTTATGGACCAGCCATGATACGTGTTGGAGGAGATGATTCAAAGGGCAGGAATGCCAGACGCAGGACCACCAGAAACTATCTTGAAAGCTGGCTGTCACAGCAACTCTGCCTTCCACCAACCAATCTGGCCACCTTCCGTCTCCAGAGACACTTGACAGGCTCCTGAGGGCCAGGCTCAGGGTGCCAGTTTGAGGTTGATTGAGTGGAGATTTGGCTTATGAATCTTGGAAGATGTTGCAGTGATGGGCTGAGAAATTAATACTGTACATTTTCTCCTAACACTGAAGGTTATAGTAGTCCCATGGATCTGTTTGGAGACATTGGCGACATTTCTTCAGAGAGCGATGGGGACAATGAACCACCTATTCTGGGGCAGCCTGTTGTAAGTACACTCACTAACCTCAACAGGTCCCGTTGTTCAAAGTTAAGAAACAAGCTTCAAAGGCTGACAGGTCTGACTTCTATGGGGAGAGGACACTGATAATTGAGTAGCGGTCTGAAACATCTGACAAATGGGTGACTCTCTCAGCTGTGTTGGGAATTTGTGGGTATTAGAGGGCACAGAATAAACTTCTCAGAATGAGGTTGATGCCAAACTTTAGGGTCTAAGCTCTGAAGACTCATAATTTGAAAACCTTTGACTTAAGTTTTTCTTAACACAAACCTGTACCAAATAAGCATGTGCTATTTGACTTTCTTCTCTGATTTTTTTTTTTTTGAGAGAGAGAAGGACAGAGAGAGAGAGAGAGAGAATCCCACCACAAGGGGCAGAGAGAGGGAGAGAGAAACAGGGCACGAACTCACCTGAAACAGGATTCAAGCTCACAAACTATGAGATCATGACCTGAGCCAAAGTCAGATGCTTAACCCACTAAGCCACCAAGTGCTCTGTTCTCTGATTTTAATGGTTACTCAGTACTGAAGGGTTGTACAATTTCACAGTTTTTTTTTTTTAATGTCTTATGCAAACTAGATATGCCAACAAAATAGGTATTTTTTTTTCTGGTCATGCAGGCTAACAGGTCTTGTTTCCCAAGGTGATATTCTTGGGAGAGAGGATGAAATATTAGGGAGAGACCTGGGCGGGTTGCTGACTGCTTTATTCTGAAAGTGGTGCCTGAATTTACTTCCTGTCATACCTGCATCTGCCTAGTGTGGAAGAAGAGCCAGAGCATTTTTTTCTTTTCTTTTTTTTTTTTTTTTTTTATAAATTTTTTTTAAC